>NC_043993.1:1090000-1390000 GCF_902150065.1 Myripristis murdjan | reverse complement strand
AGAAGGAAATAAAACAAAATAGTAAGGAAAAAAATTAATCAATAAGAGCAAACACCAAGCAAACCAAACCAGAGAGCACATACATAAAAAATTAAACAAAAACTTACCTCATGAGCTGCTTTTTAACCCTCGTTACCTTCAATTTGACTGACTTTTTTTTTTTTTTTTTTTTTTTTTTTTCAAATCAGTTGGGGTCAATGTGACCCCGGTAATTTAAACCTCCAGAACATGATTAGGTAGCTACTATATGGGTTTTAGGGATGATCATAAATGGCATGTTATAGTTCCTCTTCAATGTTTTATGCAGCTAAAACAACCTGAAGGTCAAACTGACCCCAAACAAACACTGTTGCATACAAAGTGTGTTCAGGACATTGAACATATATCATTATATTAATGTTCATGTTTACACACTTGTCCCCATTAAGTTAGGAAAAGTCATGACATATGAAGTTTAAAAATGATGTTAATCATGTATTTAGAGACGTTAAACATAGAATGGGGTCAAATAGATTCCAAAGATAGGAGGGTTAAAAGTGTTGAGGGCCACAGTTTTACCAGGTAAACCAATGACTTACTTCAAATGTGCATCTGAAATCACTGGAAGAAGTGTGGTTAGACCTGCTGGACAGGTGAGATTCATTTTGAAAGGTCCTCCAATTGGTGGAAATAATCAAACATCACAAAGATTTTGGGAAAAGACTGAGGTCATGAAATCACTGGCGGAGGTTTGGATTTCAGGGCTCTGTTTGCGTGGCGGCACAGCTTTGAGAAGGTGACGTGGCGTTTCTGTCAGGCGTGGGACACGGGTTTTATCTTGCCCATTTGGTATTTAGAGACTCTTGAGATGGGAGGAGAGGCGCAGTGGGTGGTGTGTCAGTGACGATCAGACAGCACGGTGCAATTTTGGTGTCAAGGATTACCGGCATTAACGCTTGTGTCGCCCACCTGCTCAGACAACGTCAAAGCCACATGGCACCGGGCTCAGCTGTGTTGTCTGCTTTTTCTCAGACTCAGACGTATACCCTAACCCTGCACACACATGGCGTGAGCCATTGCCATCCAATATAAGACGACGCCATGACTCCTGGCGTAAAGAAAATCCAACATGGCCAAAGTGTTCCTGCGGTTCACTGCCAACTTTACTCAGTCGGCTTCTCTCTGAGTGTAAATGAACCCACTCATTGCTTTCACCACACCTTTGATGTCGTTTTGACATAGGACATATGGAAATTGAGCATCTTGTAGTTCTTCCACATAATCTGCTTTTATCTGACCATTATTTAATAACCTTCAAATTTCTGCTTCAGGACTATCTGCCCCTAGACAAAAATGTCTTCACTAGATATCTTTCTGTCAGTGCTGTGGCCAAATTCAAAGATGTGATTTCATCAGTATTTAATTCTACGCCTTGTCTCGATAAAACTGAGAACTCTATGCTAGCCTTAATCCCTCCCAAGTTGATCACTTTGTGGCTGGTGCTGCAGGCTCACTGTGAATGACTCTTGATTCTCTTGCCCCTCTAAAAAAAAAGTTAATAAAACAAAAGAGGTTAGCGCCATGGTATAACTCCCAAACCCGCAAATTGAAGCAAGCATCACGAAGATTCGAAAGGATATGGTGTTCCACCAAACTGGAGGAATCTTGGCAAGATAGCCTCAAAACATGTAGAAAGGCCCCCTGCTCTGCCAGAGCTGCCTATTGCTCATCCCTCATAGAGGATAATAAAAACAATCCTAGGTTTCTCTTTAGTACCTTGGCCAGGCTGAATAAAAGTCATAGCTCTATTGATCCATGCATTCATATAGCTCTCAATAGTAATGACTTCATGAACTTCTTTAATAATAAAATCTTAACCATCAGAGACAAAAATTAACTGTCTTCTGCCTCTTACCGACCTATCCTCTAATGTTGGAACCTTAGCCACAAATGGAAAACCTGACATATATTTGGATTGTTTCTCTCCAATCGACCTCCGTGAACTAATCAAGACAATCTCCTCATCTAAACCATCTACCTCTCTCCTAGACCCCATCCCAACTAGGATTCTTAAGGAAATTTAACCACTGTTGGCACATCTCTACTTAAAATGATCAATCTGTCTTTATTAGCCGGCTATGTACCACGCTCCTTTAAACTAGCTGTGATTACACCTCTTCTTAAAAAAATCAACCTTAGATCCAGGTTTTTTTTTTTAGCTAACTACAGACCGATCTCTAACCTTCCCTTTCTCTCCAAGGTCCTTGAGAAACTAGTTGCCATGCAGTTGTGTGACTTTCTTCATAACAATAGTCTATTTGAAGATTTTCAAGCAGGATTTAGAGCGCATCACAGCACAGGGACAGCACTGGTGAAAGTTACTAATGACCTCCTTACTGCTTCAGACAAAGGGCTTCTTTCTGTACTTGTCCTGCTAGATCTTAGTGTTGCATTCAGCACCATTGACCATATGATCTTAGCAGAGAGACTGGAACAGTTAATTGGTATTAAAGGAACTGATTTAAACTGGTTTAAATCCTAGCTATCAGATCACTTTCAATTTGTACATGTTAATGATGAATCCTCCATGCGCACAGAAGTTCTACATGGAGTTCTACAAGGTTCTGTGCTTGGACCTTTACTGTTCATCTTGGACATGCACCCTTTAGGAAAAATTATCCGGAAACACTCCATAAATGTTTAATGTTATGCAGATGATACCCAATTATATCTATCACTGAAACCAGATGAAATCAATCAGTTAGCCAAACTTCAAGCATGTTGTCAGGACATAAAGCACTGGATTACCTGCAATTTTCTACTACTAAATTCAGACAAAACTGAAGTTCTTGTAATAGGCCCATAACACTTTAGAAATGCATTATCTAATCATATAGTATAGATAGTATTGCACTGGCCTCCAGCACCGCCGCAAAGAATCTTGGAGTTATTTTTGACCAGGATATGTCATATTTCATATGTCATTGACTAACTGATTGGTTTCATTTGGTATCATATTTTTTCCCACATAGGGCTGCAAGACTACCTCACAGGGGGTGGCAGAGGGCCCCTTTTCACACCTCAACAAGAGGAGATTATTTGCACCATGGTCATAGCAAATAATGCCACTAGACTAAGGGAGATACAGAGTGCCATTACAGAGGACAACAATGACTTTGAAAACATCCAATCTGTCAGCATCTCAACTATCAACAGGGTGCTGAAAAGACACCACATGACCATGAAACAGCTGCACCATGTACCATTTGAAAGGAACAGTGATAGAGTGAAGGAATTATGATACCAGTATCTGCAGGTAAAACATCTATGTGCATACAGTAACTGTACAGTAAACAGAGGGGCCATACAGCACTCAGCATCTCCTCACTGTCTTACACACCCTCTACAGCTGACCATGTAAGAAGACAGCTGAAGAGACTTCACTCAAGCAAGGCTGCAGGTCCTGATGGTGTGAGCCCCAGGGTTCTCAATGCCTATGCCACCCAGCTATGTGGAGTACCTCACTACATCTTCAAGATGAAGCTGAGTCTCCAGAGGGTCCCCATGCTGTGGAAGACATCCTGCTTCGTTCCTGTGCCTAAGCCATGTCCTAGTGGACTAGAGAACGGTGGCACTGACCTCTCACATCATGAACACCCTGGACAGACTTGTATCGGAGCAGCTCTGGCCCATGGTCAAGCCTTGGACCACCTCCTGTTTGCCTACCAGCCACAACTAGGACTTGAGAATGCCATCATTTACCTCCTAAACCATGTCTATGCCCACCTGGACAACCCAGCAAGTATGGAGAGGGTCAGGTTATTTGACTTCTTCGGTACTTTCAACACCATATGGCCAATTCTACTGTGTGAGCAGCTGACAGCAATGCAGATGAATGCCCCCCTTGTGTCCTGGATTGCTGACTACCTGACTGGCAGGCCGCAGTATGTGCACATGCAACACCGTGTGTCAGACAAAGTGGTCAGCAACACAGGGGCCCTGTAGGGGACATTCCTGTTTCCCTTCCTCTTCACTCTACACCACAGACTTCAACTACCACTCAGAGTCCTGCCATCCTCAGAAGTTCTCTGATGACTCTGCGATAGTTGGATGTATCAGGAATGGTGAGGAGGCTGACAATGTGATAGGAAACTCTGTCACACTCACACACGTGTGAGCAGAGCCAACTGCAGCTCAGTGTGACAAAGACTAAGGAGCTGCTTGTGGATCTGAAGAAGTCTCTGGTGACCTCTGTTTCCATCCAAGGCAGTGGTGTCAGAGAGGGGGATGTGGTGCAAACTACATGTCATCTTGGACAATGTCTCTCACCCACTCGATGACACACTGGTCAAGCACAAAAGTGCTTTTAGTGCCAGATTGATCCCACCCAGATGCAACACAGAGCACCACAGGAAATCATTCCTCCCTGTGGCCATCAGACTTTTTTAATGCCTCCTGTGGGGGGTCAGATAGTCAGAATTAACTGTATAATGGTACACTATTATATGCTGTTTATTGAAACTGTTCATTTTATTTAAATAATAATGTGAAACATCCTGTGAGGTCATCATTAATTGATTTGATCCTAACCAATGTTCCTCATAAGTATACTGGTGTAGGTGTCTTTGCTAATGATCTAAGTGATCATTGTGTTATTGCAACTGTAAGACATGCAAAATTTCCCAAAACTAAACCACAACTTCTGCTCAAAAGAGACTTTAAACGCTTCAATGAGCAAGCTTTTCATCACGAGCTATCTCACCTCAATTGGAGTAGACTTTCACTTTTTGATAATGTAGAGCTCGCCTGGAATTATTTTTATGATGATTTCCTGAAATTAATTAACAAACATGCCCCACTTCGCAAATTCCGGGTTAAAGGGCATAATAACCCCTGGTTTAGTCCAGAAATTGGTTCTCTGCTTAAGGAAAGAGATGCCGCTTGGGCTAAGGCAAGAAAATCTAAATCAGAGGCCGACTGGCTCTCCTTCAGACAACTGCGCAATAAGTGTACTTCTTTAATTAAGAGGGCTAAGTCTGAATTTTACCTAGCCGAAACAACGAAAAACCTCAATGACCCCAAAAAATTTTGGAAAGTTGTTAAATCTACTTCTGGTTCTTGTTCAGCAGTTGAACTTCCTAACTTTCTAATGAAATATTCTTGTACCCTGACAGAAAAACCAGCAATGTTAAATAGGTTTAATGAACATTTCGTTTCAGCAGGTTATTTATTTGATTCTTTAAATCCTGACTTGGTGAAGTCTGGTTGTCAAGGTGCAACTCAGGCGGAAATGAATACTTCAAATGGTTTTTCTTCTTCCTTTTGTTTTTCTCCTGTGTCTGCCTCTGAAGTCCAGAGTGCTCTGTCTAATCTGGATTCCAGAAAAGCAGCTGGTCCTGATAAATTAGACCCATTCTTCCTTAAATCAGCTGCTTATTTCATTGCAGAGCCGCTCTCTCATATTTATAATTTGAGCTTTGTCACTGGTGAAATTCCAAAAATCTGGAAGTCTGCTTTTGTTCTTCCTCTGTTGAAAGGTGGGGATCCTTCGGATGTAAATAACTACAGACCAATTTCCAAACTTTGCGTCCTTGCTAAAGTACTTGAACAACTCGTCAGTGATCAACTGAAGGATTTTCTTGAGACAAATACCATTTTATCCCCTTTTCAATCTGGTTTTAGAAAGCAGCACAGCACAGTCACAGCAGCTCTCAAGGTTCTTAATGATTTTATCAACGCCATTGACTGCAAGAAATACTGCGTTGCACTTTTTATTGACCTGTCAAAGGCATTTGACACAGTGGACCACAATTTACTGATAAAAAAGCTCACTCAGATAGGCCTGTCAAATAAGGCTGTATCGTGGTTTGCTAATTATCTGTCTGGGAGAACCCAGTGTGTGCAGATGGCTGGGTCAAATTCATCATTCTTGGAGATCTCCAAAGGTGTTCCCCAAGGCTCAGTCTTAGGACCTATTCTATTTTCAATTTATATCAATAATATGTGTGACAATCTGTCAAATGCCTTTTATCATTTTTACGCTGATGACACCATTATCTACTGTTGGTCATCCTCGGTTGTACAGGCTTTTGAGTTTTTACAGTCTGCTTTCAACATTGTTCAGTCTCGCCTACAAAACCTCAAATTGGTTTTAAATGCAGACAAAACCAAACTCATGATGTTTTCTAATCGTAGTGAACTACCAGAAAACATACCTTCAATCTCAACCTCACGAGGTCTCCCCATTGAACTAGTTTCAAACTATAAATATTTGGGTTTTGTTATTGATCGTGAGCTTTCATTTAAGGCACATATTGAAAGCTTGGTTACTAAGCTTAGGATCAAAATAGGTTTTTATTATAAAAACAAATCCTGCTTTTCTCTTAAAGCTCGTAATTATCTTGTTTCTGCAACCTTTCTGCCTTTGATTGACTATGGTGATGTTTTGTACATGACAGCTTCAGCTAAATGTCTACATTCCTTGAACACTGTTTATCACTGTGCGCTGAGATTTGTCACTGGCTGTAGCAGACTCACCCACCACTGTGAACTCTATGCCAAATCTGGCTGGCCCTCTCTGAGTGCCCGTAGGTACATGCACTGGCTGACTCTGATCTATAAGGCTCTTCTTGGCTTAGTTCCACCTTACTTAAGTGCTCTTTTGCAAAGAACTAAAAGCCGTTATGCCTTGCGTTCCAGTGATATAATTTACCTGATTGTTCCTCGTGCCCGGACAGAACAGGGAAAAAGAGCGTTCAGCTTTGCTGCCCCATCAGCATGGAACACTCTCCAGTCCGATTTGAAAATGTCTGAGCTTGTCTCAAAAGAGAATTTTCGCTCTATCTTGGTTGACTGGCAATGCGAGACCATGGAACAGTGCTTGTGTTTTTAAATTGTTACTGTGATTCTTGCTGGAGCACTTTAAGATGTAATCTACCTTTATTATTTATTGTTTTCTAATGTAATGTATTATCTGTCTATTAACTATGTCTAGTGATTGACGTGTGCTGCAGACCTCTTGGCCAGGTCCCCCTTGTAAAAGAGATTTCGATCTCAATGGGTGTTTTACCTGGTTAAATAAAGGTTAAATAAATAAATAATAAAATAATCATTTAACAGTGCAACACTTTATACCTGCAGGACTTGACAACAATTCAACCGTGCATTATCCCTGTGTATATATGGTGTACACAGGTAGACACCTTTTTTATTTATTTATTTATTTATTTATTTACATTTGTTCAATTTCTTATCTCTGTATTTACTCTTGTGATACTTGGAGGATTAATGCACAATGGGACTTAAGGCACATCATTTTGCACATACCTTACAACTTTTACACAGTGCATATATGTTTGTGGAGATTCTCAGTTATCCAGGTCATGATATGATTGATAGTAGGATTTCTGAAATCCTACTATCAAGTCCAGTCGACTTTGCTCTTAACCTTTCTTGCATAATGCATATACTTTATAAAATTTGTTAAGCACATATTCTTATATTTAGATTTTTGTATTTCTCTCTATATTTCTTATAACCTAATTCTATGTCCTGAGAAATGAGTAACTGCCGCTGACTCAGTTTCCCCTTGGGGATCAATAAAGTATGTATTATTCTGATTCAGATTCCTATTTGGATACAGAGATCTCATCTCTGATGATGAGTGGAGTCTGATTTGAGATGACTCAAAGAATGTGGTAATTTGGGATAATGTGTGTTTCCAACACTCAAACACCATCAGGCAATGGTTTGCAGCCCACTTCAGGATGCTGATGGAATTCCTTCCACGCTATTCCCCATTCCTTTAACAAATCTACATGGAGGTGGAAGGTTTACGATCGCCAGCCACATATTCCTGATGACCCTGCTGGCTGCCATGGATGCAGGATGTGAGGACATCACAGCAGATGCCTGCAGAGGCTTGATACGACATTCCAAAACATTCTTTCCGCACTGCACTGCAAGGGAAGATATCCATTGTGATGTGGATGAGAATCTGTGGCCTGACAGACCGTAACATCACGAGATGTAGAAAGACTGCTTTGTATTCCCCTTACAGCATTGCATGTACAGTTTGGCCTGTGTTTGGTCTGTTTCCTGTGTTTACATTTCTAATTTTTATTTCTTTTTTCTTCATGTTATGTGGTGGTGTAGTTTTGTCTTTTTCTATTATGTGTTGCAAAGACATGGTTTGTCAGAATAAAGTGCCAACAGTTAAAGCATAAATGTGAATCCTGTTCAATCTCCCACATACAGTACTGTGTAACTTTATATTGTTGAAATTGATATGGCATACAGAAAAAGTGCAGCCTTGTGCATTTTCAATTGTCATCAAAACCTTAGTTTACATCAGAAAATACGGAGTACACTGTTATATTGGGAACATGGTTAAGCATTTTGACTGATCTTGTTTGTGAACAATGAGACAAGGACTATCAAGTCATTCTGATGGCACTGACATATTCACTGACATAAATATTTACTTTTGAGAGACAAACTAAGGAATTTGAGCAAGTTATGGCCTTTCGCAGGTAATCTGTTGTGTGGTGCTGTTTGTAGGAAGTGGTTTCAGAAATGCATTTACTGTTTTACAAATGTTGGGGATGATTTGAGAAATGTACCAAAGCAACTGGGAAAAACGGTAAAACGTCTGAAAACACACTGAGGGCAAACTCTCATTTTCAATGGTGCCGAGGTACACACAATTAATAGAGACACAACTAAACTCAAATAGCAATAACAGAAGAATACATAGCTATGGCAATTAAAAACAAGGTCAAATTAGTAATGCTAAAAAGAAAAGTGTAGGAACTGACAGTGAGATAAATACATAAAACAATAAGAACAACAAGCATAAGAAAAATTCAGAAAAAAAATTAAAAGCAATGACAGGTGCAGTCCATAAGCAGCCCAGTCTCACTCCAAATTGTGTAATAGCTACGTTGGTCCACAAGGCAAAACGTAGTCATTTCACAAAAACGGCTCTGAAATTGTGACATGGGTTTCGCTGATTGAAAGGGTGGCGTTCAATGTCGTAACATATCAGCATATTATAATCTTCTTTTAAGAAGATTTGACAACTTTCATGCACTTTATTGATGAAAGTTGTCAAATCAGACACGTCGCTGATTAGGATTATGGGTAATGTAGTGCTTCTCCGTGATATGACATCGCAAATAAAACGTGTTTTCTTAAAATAAAGTTGATATTATACGGGACTTGTGGACTCGGCAGAAGCACATGCCATCGTTACACAACCTCATAGCTCGTGGTAAGTCTGCCTTGGATGGTTACAACGTTATGGCTAATAATCAGAACTATTTTTCAGAATATCGATTAAATTTGCATTTCCGGGATCTATGAACCACCACCCACAGCGTGACATCTTTGAAGCCGAGAATCCGTGTGTCCAGCACGGATCCTCGCTGACTTTCAGTGGACACTGTTTGTGTGGTGACCACACGGAATTAAAACCATAGAAATCTATAATTAAAACAGGATACGTGCGAGGATCACGCAATGCGTTATTAAGAGGTCGTGCTCATTTCACGGATTTCTGTGAGATCATGTTGGGCAGACTCTATTACCACGTTATATGACGCAGAAAACGTCACGTTACCATGACAACAAAGAGTTAGTTGACGCCCCAAATGCTTCCTGTGGCATCTATTTCAGACGTTGTGGGAGCTCTATGAAAGTCTGTCGGGTTACCCATCTCGTCGAAAACTTGCGACAAACAGGTGCCTAATGAGTCGGCATGTGACGCTAATGGACCCTGACCTTTCGTCAGGCTGTTGACGCATTGGGAGTGAGAACATGTTGAAATATAGCAAAAGCATGTTTTAAGAGCAACTCGGTCCATGACCGACATCAACTTCCTTCCAGTTCGTTGTTAATAGCGTCCGTGGCTACCACCGTAGCAACAACAAAAACGGATTTTTACTACAATTTTGTAGGGAGATCTGAAAGAATGTATGTCGAAACGACAAAACTACGGATCATATACATAAACCGAATGGATACTATGAAAAGAAAGTGTACATTTGTCGCTAGAAAAGTTATCAAAACAAAGCTAAAGCCACAAGCTATCTTAAAATATAGCAATTTCCACCGAAAGTAGAAGGGATGTTCGCCATGTTTTTTATTCACACCGGGGAGAAACTGGGCAGTCACGTGACCAAGAGTATGCCTGCAGAAAAGACTTGGCAGATAAAATGTACCCATGTCACAATTTCAGAGCCGTTTTTGTGAAATGACTACATTTTGCCTTGTGGACCAACGCAGCTATTACACAATTTGGAGTGAGACTGGGGTGCCATAAGATTAGGAATTAGACATTGGAATTGTCTCAACAGTATTAATGAGGTCAACTTGGGGGGAGGGGGCTTTTGTCAAATAGCTTTATAAATAAATAAGAACAAATGCTGATCTCTCCTCACTGAAAGAGCAGGCAGGAAAATTAAAAACTTCCAATCTGCAGCGTTTTTGTATGTTTGTGATTTCATCCCCCAATGACATGAAGAAGACGGTGATGAACAGTTTGACAACAGCTCCACCTGATCACAATCAACAGGGCTGTCAGATCAGCTCCAAAAAAAAACCTCTCCACTACATATTAAACAAAAGAAAAGAACTGAGTTTGATTCCAACATCTGATCTGAATCATTCAATAAAAAAAGGAAAAAATACTGACACTGACTCAGACAAAATGATTGATAGCACAAAATCAAACAGATTGATGGTGCTTTTTAAAGGACCCCAGAGAATTGAAGTCTTTAATCAGCTAGACCTTTACAGATGAGATCCTGTTGATTTTAAATTTAGCAGTGTTTGAGTGTGTGTGTGTGTGTGTGTGTGTGTGTGTGTGTGTGTGTGTGTGTGGTGAAATTGCAGGAGGAGTTTAAAAAAGCCAAAGTTAATAAAATAAAAACAAAATAAAATAAAATAAAAATGCCAGAGTTCCAGTTACCAGGTCACTCCAGGGCGGTCTTATTATTCTGTTCAGTGATGTGAGTGAAGAGTGTGAGTGAAGAGAGAGAGAGAGAGAGAGTGTGTGCGTGTATGTGCATGTCTGTGTGTTTATGTGTGTGTGTGTGTGTGTGTGTGTGTGTGTGTGTGTGGGTGGAGTGGAGAGAGGGGGTTGAATGATGCAGAAAGCAAAACACACCACAAAACACACTGGGGAATACAGAAAAAGAGAAACACACACTGGGGAATACAGAGGCAGAGAGTGAGAGACCACATACACACACACACACACACACACACACACACACACTGCAGAGTAGAGAGAGAGAGAAAGAAAAAGCAAGAGAAAGAGAGGGAGAGAGAGAGAGAGAGAGAATTATATAGTTTTTAGATGTAATGGTAATATGTTTCATCTGACATTCATGCCAGGAAAGAAGAATGAACTTAATTGAGCAAGAAACAGAAAGGAATACACACACACACACACACACACACACACACACACACACACACACAGACTATGAAGTGAGTGAACACTGAGTGTTTTGGAAAGTTGAACAATTCCCCTGTGGAAGGCCAGAGAGAGGTTGTGTATGCGCATGTGAGCATACACAGGCACATTCATAGAGTTGCTATTCGCAGTTTAGGTAAAATACCACACATTAAAATACACAATACCACTAAATGAATGTAAAATGCTGTTTTGACTATTTGTTTGTGTTGCCTAAATGCATCAGAGAATGTCATCATAAAGGCTTTAGGTGCCTTTATCGAACTGGAACACCTTTTAAATACAGACTGTTTTGTAATTCATGTACATTTATATGTATTTTATGTCTTTATGGATTTTTACTTCTATGGACTTTAATCTGCTGAAACTCATGCGGCCATGGACAGGATTTTCTTTGACATGTTTTATTCAAAATTTCCTTTCTTTCTTTCAAAAATATTTTTAAAAATCACCACTTTGCTCTTGGAGGAATATTTGTTATATTTGTTGGAAAGCGCAGATTTTTTAGGGAATCTGATTTGTGCCAAAATGATCAAACAAAACTTCTTTAGTATCAAGCAAAAACACGAATTTTAGAGAGAAAAAAAAAACACAAGCAAAAAAAAAAGTCATCTCGAAAGTAAAACATATAGCCTAACTTGCAAACAAATTATTTGTGTAATCAAGCAAATTATTGGCCTTTACATTTTTGATAATATATCCTTGTTTTCCAGGCTTTTGCCCACCCACTGTGGGCTTTGCAGGCTTTACAGGCTTTGCACTCTCCTTTGCGCTGCCTGAATTTTTTGTTTGCAATTCAGACACTTGCGTGTGTGAGTGGGTGTTTTTTTTTTTTTTTTTTTTCAGGGGTGTGTCCCCTTTGGCTACTGAGTTATAAATATATATATGTGTTGGAGGAAACCAGAGTACCCAGCGGAAACCCATGCAGACACAGGGAGAACATGCACACAGAAAGGACCCTGGGTGGCCGGCCAGGAATCAGACCTGGAACCTTCTTGCTGTGAGACGCCAGTGCTAACCACTACACCACCGTGTCGCCATTTGTGTTTATTAAAACTTTATAGGTTTAGGAACCCCCCTCTAATGACTATGCATTCAGCAAATCAAAAGAAAAATGTGGCAGACTTCTGTTTCTCTCTCTGTGACCAGTCAAAGCCCCACTATGTACGATTTTCCTTTTTTTGTGAAACAGCACCCCTACAGTTCCTGAGTACCATTCCCTCTTCCACCATCATTGTAATCTCTGGAACATGCATTTATTTACAAACTGGGGGATTAGGGACCACCAAAGAAGATGACAGAAGCCAAATAACATGTAAATGGACAAGGCAGAGTATTACAGGATTGCACTGCAGCCCTCTCAATCCAAGGAGTTTTAAGGTTTTCTGGAGAGACTGACCTGTGAAACCCTGGCACCCAACTTCTACGGGCTCACAGCGGGCTCTCCAACCTCTGCTCCTGCGCTCTGCCACACAGTTATACTCGGCTCTTTTCAGTTTAACGGCCTCCTCGATCCAGTCTTCCCAAGGAACAGTCAGTTCCATTATGATCACATGCCTTGTTTGTGCTGATGTTAATACTACATCTGGGCAGAATGCAGTGGTCATGATTTCTTCTGAGAGTGCAGTAAAGTGCATAAAGAGAGCCTGATGTGCTAAGGTGTACTACTTACCGAACTTTCCTAAGGGTAAGACCCAAGCAACTCTGGAACAAATTAAAGTACAAATCTGTCAAGAGGTTGAAATGACGAAGAGAAACCAGCTTTTGATTGAAAAACTCAAACACACAACCTTTGCCCCTCATCACAAAGAAATTGTGGAAAATCCACAAGTGAGGGACTTCTTGGAGAGCTGGCCAGCACTAATAATGGAGTCACAGGTGATAAACAAAAAAACAGTATTTATCTTTCTCTGACCCTTATTATATTTTGAACCTCGAAATGCCTGGCACCCAAGAACTCCTTGACGCTGCACTTACTGACAGCCTGCCACCAGAGTATCCTTCTGACGTCGAAGCACACTGGAGCTCACTGAAATCCTCCATTCTGAATACCAGCCAGAAAGTGTTGGGTTTAAAATCCAGGAAGAACCAGGACTGGTTTGACAACAATGACCAAGAAATTGAACGCCTGATTTCTAATAAACAGCTGGCTTTATGTGCATCGCAGAAAGACATCACATGCCAGACCAAAAGGCAAGCCCATTGCGCAGCCAAGGCCATTGTTCAGCACCGAGTCAGAGAACTCAAAAATAAATGGTGGATGGAGAAAGCCCATGAAATTCACCATCTTGCTGACATAGGGGACACCAGAGGTTTCTATAGTGCCACCAAAGCAATATATGGACCCAGCCACTGTGGATCCAACCCTCTCTGGTCCAAAGACAGGAAGAAGATCTTAAAAACAGAGGAGGTGGTCAAGGCTCGCTGGAGAGAACACTTTGAGGATTTGTTAAACCAGAAAACATCCGTTGATGAGGAGGTCCTCAACAGTATTCCACAATGTCCCATGAACAAAGACATGGCTGACCCACCAAGCCTGTCAGAGGTCTGTGATGCCATCTCAGCAATGCGGAACAACAAAGCTACTGGCCCTGATGGGATCCCTGCAGAGATCCTGAAGGCCGGAGGGGCATATGTCATCAGCATATGTATGTCCTCATCAAGAAGATCTGGGACTTTGAGATAATCCCATCAGATCTCAGAGATGCCCTTATCGTCATACCGTTCCAAAAGGTTGACAAAGCAGACTGTGGGAACTACAAGGGAATCTCTCTCCTGTTAACCACTGGAAAGATCATTGCCCACATCCTTTTTAAGAGACTCTGTCCTTTCTCAGAACAGATCCTTCCTGAGTCTCAGTGTGGTTTCCGCCCTGCACGTGGTACAACCTGTATGATTTTCACAGCAAGACAGTTACAAGAAAAATGCAAGGAGCAAAAGCAGCCACTATATATGGCCTTCATGGATCTCACTAAAGCCTTTGACTCAGTCAACTGTCAGGCCCTCAGGACAATTCTATGCAAATGTGGATGTCCTGGAAAGTACATCCAGGTCCTAAGACTCTTACATGACAACATGTCAGCAGCTGTCCAGTGAGACTGAACCATTTAAGGCTGAAACTGGTGTCAAGCAAGGCTGTATTATTGCCCCCACCATTTTCACAGTTTTCATAGCAGCCACTCTCCACCTTGTTGGGAACAGTGTCCCTCGCGGTGTTCAAATAGTCTACAGATGTTATGTCCCTGGCCTAGGGGAACCTGGACCCACAACTTGAATAGAGCCCCCGCTCTTCTCATCCCCAAGAATGTAGGACCATACCAGGGTTGAAGTTCACAGAGCAGTTTATTTATTATTAGTAGACTTCGGACAGGAGACATCCAAAATCACTGAGATAAAGTGTGATGATCAAAATTTCCTAAACCTAACAGAGTGGACAGTCTATACTTTTATAATCCCAGTTTCTCTGGTTCAGACTAGCCTATAGCAGGCTAGATAGGCTAGATAGCTAGCTAACCTGATGATCCTCCAACATCGTGAATGTAATAGTCATAAATTATTATAATTAGGGCCCGAGCACTGGAACAGTGCGAAGCCCTATTGTTATTGTACTGTTTCTTTTTCTTCTCCTTTATTATTATTACGTCAAAGTAAACCTTAAATTGACCCCCTAAACATGCTCAAAAACTCACCAAATTTGGCACACAGGCCAGGTCTGGCGAAAAATTTGATAAAATGGACAAACAGACCCCCCAAGGTGCAAAAATGGCCTCGGTAGCGCCACCTAGGCACACAAAGGCAGCCGCTGCGGCCCACAGGAATGTGCTAGAAACACCAAACCAACGCCGAAATGTAGGTCTCATCAAGCCCTACAAATCACACGCTGACACCCCCCCTCTAAAACCAACAGGAAGTCCGCAATTTGCGTTGGAATGTTCACGTTCTCGCCCAAAATTCCGCTTTGAACAAAAACTATCTCGTCTCAGGGCGTAAATGGCAGCGGCTTGAAAATTTAACAGATGACAGAGGACACAGTGCTTAACAAAAGTTGCTAAAGACTTATTATTATTATTATTATTGTTATTTATTTGAATCGTTTGGATTTTATAAGCCCTCAAAGTCGGAGTGGCCAGAGCCAAAACCTCATTTTTTCCCATGGAGTTTGGTGTGCAGAGGCTGACACTTGGCACTAATTAGGCCCCTGGAGTCTAAAGTAAAAGTCTGACAGCTTTGAAAACTATGCAGATGGAAAGAGGACAAAAATTCCTACAAAAATATGTAGTTTTGATGTGGATTGGACCAAGTTTGTGGGAGTTGTGAAGAGTTTTCAAACATTTTTGACTCTGGTGTGCTCTGCTCTGCACTCTGCCTGGACATGTGACTCACTCTAGCTGCCTCAGGAATGCGCAATACACACCCATTGTAAGAGCTCAGAGGGAGCAGAAAACACTCTCAAACTAAAACTGCCATAACTCAAAAACGGTAAAAGATAGCAAAATCATGTAAATGGGAGATTTATAGATCTGAGTCTCGTGACTCGTTTAAGCTTTGAATCAAGTCTGTAACTCAAACGGTGACCGAGCTGTGACACCTCAAAAAGGGGTGGGTTTTCTGGATTTCTCCATTAGATTGAATGAGGATTTCTCTGTCTGCCTGCATTTTGGTGTGATCATGCAGCAGCTGCCACTACTCAAGTCAGTCACACACTAGGACATGCTAAGGGCGCCATCTGCTGGAGGGGCGCAGCTAGTGCCCAGAGGGGCACCAGCAGCGAATGTACTACCAGTGGGTTTTTGTTGGCGTCGTGTGTGTGTTTGTGTGTGTGTGTGTGTGTGTGTTTGTGTGTGTGTGCACGTGTGTGTGGGCACACACAAATAATACACAAATAATTTGTGCGAGGGCCCGTCCAACGCTGCTTGCAGCTTTAATTATTCTTATTATTTTAATTAATTCATTAATTCACTCAAGTTTCCATTCATGTTAAGTGTGATTATTTCTGTGGATTGTGGAGGTGTGCAGCCTAGTTAGCAGCTGTGTGTGTGTGTGTGTGTGTGTGTGTGTGTGTGTGTGTGTGTGTGTGTGCGGGTGTGTGTATGTGTCTGTGTGTGTTGTCCTGGCTGTGTTGACTAGTAAAGAGCTTAGTGAGGGTGAAGCAGCTGGACAGACCTGATAACCGGGCTATTACCTGGCAACTACACACACAGAGTATATATACGGTATGTGTGCACATACACACAATCAAAATCACAAAGTCTCACTCTCTCTCTCTCTCTCTCTCTCTCTCACACACACACACACACACACACAGACAAATTCATGCCACAGACACACATGATGTAATCACACACCCACCCTCTATATGCTCTCTCTTTTTCACAGACACGAACACACACACACAGAGCCACATTGTCCTTCCGTTTTGACCAGTAACTCTGTGTATGTTTGTGTGTGTGTGTGTGTGTGTGTGTGTGTGTGAAAAAAAAAGAGAGAGACAGCATATAGAGTGTGTGTGGGTGTGTGATTATATCATGTGTGTCTGTAGTGTGTGTGTATTTGTCAGTGGGTGTGTGTGTGTCTGCAAATGGAAGCCCTCCAAACTGAAAGATCATCAGTAAAGAGAGACAGAGACATCGAGCAGAAAATATTCTTTACTGCCTGATTGCCTGAAGCCTGATTCTTCCTGCTGTGTCCATGTGTTGCTGGAGTTACACCACTGCCGTCTACAGCGCACACAACATTCACAGTTCTGGCGTTAGATTGCTCAAACACCACACAGCAATGTCAGATTTGTAATCGTCACTAACAAAGCACAAAAAAAAAAAAAAAAAAAAAGTCAATTTTGCAAAAGTTTTTACATTTCCTTGAGGTGGTTTTTGCCTTTTTCAAAAAAGACTTAATGCACTAAATGGGAGATGGTGATGGTAAATAATGATGATGATGATGATGATGATAATGGTAACAATAATAATAATAATAATAACAATAATAATCTTGATTTGTAGACCATTTTTCAAAATCAGTGTTACAAAGTGCTTCACAGAGGCAGCAAAAAATTAAATAAAATAAGTCAGAAATAAAACATAAACTCACCAGTTTTTTTTTTTTTTCTTTTTTTTTTTTTTCAAACAACAATTTGGAGTATAAAATCCAGTAAAAGACAGTAAGAGACAGTTCACAGGAATTAAATAGGATATGGAGCCAACTGGGGCTTGACGCAATAAATAAATAAATAAATCATTGTAGTATACAAAAGGCCCCTGAACTAATTAAACGATTTCAGTGTGATACTACATGGTACTACGACTCCCATGAGCACTGGCTGCACACTGTGGGCTCATCCCACTGGTCCACAAAGCAGACATCTCAGTAACATTAAATTATATGCTTAGTTCAAATGTGCATTATACATGTACATAATTAACGTTACAGTTAGCTGACTTACCGTGGAATAAACAGCGGTGTGTTGCGCCTCGAAGTGTCTTGACGTTGGTCGTATTCTTCCCACATAAATGGGGTCACAGGGTCTCTTCTGTTACTATTGTGCATTGATTTTATTTTCTTCTGTATTCTAAGTAAAGTATGTCCATAGATTGGAGTGTGGGTACTAGCTTGGGTCAGGTTCAGACAAAAATTTAGAAATCATATTCGAGTTTGGGTCAGGTTTGGTTACATTGGCATTATTTTAGTGAATAATGACAGACCTACTGTCCTGGGCAATTTAAATGATGACACTGAAGGCAACATGTAGGCTATTTCAGGTGGTAAATGAAACCTAGCAATGGAGGACAAGCAAAATCTCAACATTTTTTGAACATCTGACAGTCTATTAATAACATTTTTGTCCTGTCTTGTAAACGAAAAATATAGATACACATCATTATAATTGTTATTATGTATGATCTATTTTTAGCTCGTCTTGTCTTGTGTTAGTCAGGGGAAAAAAAAGTTGTTGACAAACTTTTTTTGCACAACTTTATATTCATTGATGAGGCTGGTTTCAGTCTACCTACAGGTAGAAGGCGTGGTAGAAATTGGATTGACCAGAGAGCTACATTTGATGTGCCAGGCCAACGAGGAGGGAATATTACGATGTGTGCAGCCATCTCAGACAATGGTGTATTCACCCATATCGCCCTGATTGGCTTGTACAACACCCAACATCTACTCACATTTTTAGATGGTCATTTGGGATATTGTACAGTTCCGCCATTCACAGCTGATAAGACTGGTTTGTGGCACATGAGAGGATGATGGTAGAGTACCTCCCTCCCTACTCCCTCTCCTCAACCCGATAGAAGAGTTTTTTTTCTGCCTGGAGGTGGAAAGTGTATGATTGGCATCCTGTGATAGTGTATGAATGGCCCTCCTTGCTGCCATGGATGCAGCGTGTCATGATATCACAGCAGAGTCCTGCAGAGGATGAATTCGCCATTCAAGAAGGTATTTTCATCAGTGCATTGCAGGGGCTAACATCCGCTGCGATGCTGATGAGAATATGTGGCCAGACAGACAGGAACGTCTGGATGCACAGGAATAATTTACTGCATCCCTGTACAGTTACAATAGGCCTGTAATCTCCCTTACAGTTGTGCACAGCTTTGCCCAAGGGGTGTTTCTTGTGTTTATTGTATGTAAATTACTGTCATTTTTCCTTTGCACAATACTGTAAAAGGCTTTTTTTGTTATAGCCTACTGTAACAATGTCTGTAAACAAGTTGCAGTTGAAGAGCACAATAAAAGTGTAAATCACACTGTATTCATTGCCTTTTATACTGTAATAAATCACTTCACAAAACACAGAAATATGTAGCTTTTAGTTAGACTGTGTAACTTTAGGTCTATAGTTTTCAAAAAGCCAAGCTACACAAATACTGTATAGTGCTGTTATGAGCACTGTCATCTCAGTCACCATGACAACATGACTTGTCATTTTGATGACACTGACAGTTTCATTGGGATAAATACTTGCTTTTGAGACATAAACTAATCATTTTGAACAAGTGCAGTGCTTTTGCAGGAAACCCAAAGGTTTTGCAGTTTGCACTAATTGTGTCGTGAAATGCACTAAATCTTGTGCAAATGTTAATAATGATCTGAGAAATGCACTAAAGCAACTGAGAAAAACTGTAAAATCTTAAAAAGTCTTAAACCTAACTTTCCCCAACCTGGAAAAATCACACACTAAAAATTAACTATAAGCCTGATAAGAGAAAGATGAGATGAGAGATTGTTCTCCTGTTCTCTTGATTCCTGAAAATCATAATTTAATCAGCACATGGAGTTTTTTTTTTTTCTTCCTCCAGAGTTGGTATTTGCCAAAAGCAACAGGGTGAATTAACAGGCGACCCTAATCGAGAGCGACGTGAGCCAGTGGATCCTGTCGTCTGCAGGTTAGCTGAAGGCTAATCAGTAAATGCAAAGTGACTGCCAGGAGGAGAGATACGACTCCTCAGGGTGTGTGTGTGTGTGTGTGTGTGTGTGTGAGAGAGAGAGAGAGAGAGAGAGAAACTCACTGAAAGAGAAAAAATAAAAGAGAAATAGTGGTGAGTAAATCCACCTAAACTATTAAAGTGAATTTACTGAAATCACCTTTTTACAGGCAGATAGATAGATAGATAGATAGACAGACAGACAGACAGACAGACAGACAGACAGACAGACAGACAGATAGATAGATAGATAGATAGTACTAAGAAGTACTAAGAAGTACTAATTAATTAATGTAGTTTGGAATTCCTCCTGTTCCAGCAGCAGGTTGTCCAGAGATTGCACAGGAACAAACATAGATTACACAAAATATACCTTTCAACACTAAGTTAGAAATATATATTTTTAGAAAAAAATGAACACCACAAATAACAAAATAAATAAAGTGGATCAATACAAAGTATATAAGGAGGGAAAAAACAACTTTGCATACTTTGTATTTTAGACACGATCACCAGCCAGGCTGTTATCCAAAATGAGGTCCACCCCTTCATTAGACAGTGTGGATCACATGCCCATAGCCACCCCACCTGAGGAAAGAATTAGTCTGTGCAGGGGAATAGGCAAAAGTCAAACCCATCTGATGAATGAGCGCAAAATCCCAGGTGTTTGTCTCATTGGAAAAAGGCAATACAGGTTCCACCACATAAGAACCATCTGCGCCAGTCAAGGTCAAGGTCCTTGCCATCCAACAAACCAGAAACAAGACAGTCATGAAAAGGCACACCTAGCGCAGCAGGTTTACGTCTCAACTTAGACTTAGTCTTGAGTACAGCCTTCCAGGGCAATAATTCCACCTTTTATCAGCATCAGAGTTGACATATGACTTATGGTCAGCCATGTGACCTACACCAGGTTTCTTTGCATGCATTGGTTCTGGGGAACATGCGCCAACCCTAAAAGCACAGAGCTCTCGGGGCTGTGACCTCCAAACTGGGAGAGTGGCAAAATGAATGATAAAACTGATGTAAGTTATGTGACAACTGGGTTGCTAAAGGTCACCAAAATTCACTCCTATGTACGTGATATATGGACCGTCCAGGTCATAGGTTGTGTCATCATTCTTTTTAACTTAACTAATATTAGAACCCGTTTTGTTAATTTCTAAAATTTGTGTTTTAGAGAACAAATTGTTAATTTAGAGTTTATATTTTCTCATGTTAAGTCATATAATACAACAAAGAAATAATAGAAATGGCAATATATATATACATATATAGATAGATAGATAGATAGATAGATAGATAGATAGATAGATACATTGTATCTAATGTCAGTTAAAAACAGGAACTTTCTGGTTACTGTCTGATATGCCTCAGCATCTGTATGACCTTTTTATGACCTGTTTTCTATAAATGCACTGAACATTTCTTGTTTGTTGTCAGTCTGTCTCAGTCAGCTAGTCAGATTGATCAGACACTGTACTGACCCCTTTGCACAGGTTTATAACAAAACTAACAAAGACAAGCTCAGTCAATTTCCATTTTCAGAAGTAATTGCTTGCTTCTGATCCCCTACTGATACATATGTGCAAGCGGGCAAGTGTTTGTGTGCATGTTACAATGGAAATCACAGTATACCCACCTAAAGAGACAACACTACACCACAGTGCAGCTGAAATGTAATGAAGAAGTTCATGAAACATGCGGTGATGGGTGGAAGAAGGGCAGCGCACATCTGACCCCAGGGAGGGAAAGCGAAGAAAATATGAAGAGAGCACAACAAACACAAAGGAATGATGCCTTTATAGTGGACGTGAGTGACCTCAGAGTGACACGAAACACGAAGATGGAGAGAGAGAAGGAAGGAGAAGGAGAGGAGAATCTGTGAAAAAAACAAAGGATAGAAGATTAGATAATGGGGGTGGGGAGGCAGAGTGATGGAAATAGACAGAAAGAGGAAAATAGAGGAAAGAGATAGAGTCCAGCTGGACTCCATTCATTAATGCAGATGATCTGAGCTCACATCTGTAACCTCAGGCGGTGCAGAGACAGAGGAAACCAAAAAAAAAAAAAAAAAGAGAGAGAGAGAGAGAGAGAGAGTTTGTGTGTGGCTGGTTCTTGTGGTTCTTTTTGTTCTAGTGAGGTAACTTTTGTCTGCATGTACGAATGTTCCTTGTTCCTTGTTAACATTCTATGGTAAAACCAGGAAATCCATCTGTCTCATCAGCGTGTCTACAACAGAACCGAGCATCTCATCCCACAGAGCCCCAACAAATTTTACAGTGAGAGGGCCAAAATAATAGACCTGACATGGATATTTCAATAAAGGCCTTTACTGACTGTTTGTGTTTAATATACATGGTAATACTTCATAATAACCATTATTAATAAATGGTAAATTAAATGGTAAATATGGTAATTAATGTATTTACTTATTACACAGAAACAATTTATGAAATGTTTATTGATGCACATATTATAACATTTTACATACTATATAAAGTATTTGCCATGATTTGTAAACCAATTATAACATAAATCATAAAATAGATGGACTAGATATTTTATAGCACTTTGTAAATGGCTAATAACTAGCTTGTAATAGAACAGAATAGATTAGAATGCCATTGTTATTGTACAAGCAGTACAGCGAAATTTAAAAATGCTTCTGTGACAGCGCTAAAACAAATCAGACAGTGGGACATAAAAAACAAACAAACAATGAATATCAGCAATATTAGGGATAATGATTTAATTATAATTTCATAACACATTTGCAATCAAAGTTCTGATGGCCCAGGGGGAAAAACTGTTTTCAAGTCAATTAGTTCTGCTTCTCAAGCCCCTGTAGCGCCTCCCTGAGGGCAGGAGAGCTTGTGAGCCAGATTGGTATTGTCCCTGGTAATGTTTTTGGCCTTGTTTAGACACCATGAATTGGTGATGTCTTCCAGAGAGAGCAGGGGGCAGCCAATGATTTTCTCTGCTGTCTTTATGACCCTCTGAAGGGCCTTCCGGTCTGCAGCTGAGCAGCCAGCGAATCACACTGTGATGCAGTGTGCTAGCACACTCCCCACCGTGGATCAGTAGAAGGTCACCAGCTCATTCTCCTTTTGCTTGCTTTTATGGAGCAGCATCAGAAAGTGCAGTTTCTGCTGGGACTTTTTCACTGCTGCTGTGGTGTTGGCAGACCAGGAGAAGTCCTGAGAGATGGTGGTCCCCAAGAACTTAAAGGTAGAGACCTTCTCCACTTTCTCACCATTCATAAGAAGTGGGACAGGATCTGCTCTGTGCCTCCTGAAGGCCAGTAACATCTCTTTTGTTTTACTGAAGTTCAGTGTCAGGCTGTTTTCCTTGCACCATTTGGACAGCTCACAGACCTCATCTCTATATGTAGATCCATCCCCTCCAGTAATGAGCCTGACCACAGTGGTGTCGTCTGCAAATGTGATGATTGTATTTGAGGAGTGGGTGGGAGTGCAGCTATGTGTGTACAGAGCATAGAGGAGGGGTCTCAGTACACAACCATGTGGGGAGCCAGTGCTGAGCGTGATGGTGGAGGAACTGTCAGGGCCAAGCCAAGTGTCCAGCACTCACTGCCATAAGGGAGGATGGACTCCACAGTAGCAGAGAAGAAACTGATCTTGATGTGTCGGGGTAGGCTGGATTTCCAAACACTGCTCATGTCGTTAAGAGCTCTCCATGCGAGCGCTTTCCTCACTTTGAGGTCCTGCTCTGTGGAGTTAACCCATGTGCCCAGGTACTGACCTCCTTTAGAGCAGTGCCATCTATTGTTGTTAGGGGCGGATGTTCTTGGGGGATATGAGGTTATGACCTCTGTTTTCTTTGCGTTTAGCATGAGGCCAACCTTGGCACACTCTAACTCCACTCTGGTTTGGAGCTGCTGTGCCTGCTCTACTTCGTTAGATAGCAAGCAGATGTCATCGGCATAGTCCAGGTCTGTCAGGGTTTCTGCAGGGTGTGTTGTGGACCTTCTGGAAGCAATAGTGAAGCCTGGTTCTTGTTCTCATCCCCTAATCACCTTTCTCAAGGCATAGTCCAGTACAATTATGAGAAGGAAGGGAAAAAGGGTGTCTCCTTGCAGTACTCACGTATGGAAGTTGAATTCCTCACTGCTACCATCAGGCGTGATCACTTTGGCTCTTGTTCCCGTGTACATGGCCCCAATGGCATGGAGTAGGTTGGGAGGAACATCGTAGGCTTTGAGTATTTTCATCATCATTCCTCTGTGTACAGAGTCAAATGCCTTCCTGAAATCGATCAAGCACAACACTGCCGCCAGATTGTTCCTCTTCACTTCCTCAATGACCCTCCGTAAGGCAAGGATCTGGGCTAAGGTGGTTCTCCCCTCTCTGAATCCATTTTGGTTTTCCCTGAGGTGGGGATCAATAGCGCTCCATAGTCTATTTAGTATTATGTGGTTGTACATTTTGGCAATGATACAGATACAGTTTTTCGGTTTTGAGAGATCTCCAGATTTTGGTACCGGGATGATGTGGGAGAGAGACCATATTTCTGCCTTGCTGTTTGTCAAGCCCGGTTGCAAACCTCCAAGATGATGTGATCCAGCTGGCAGTGCCTAACTACCTCTGGGGGAATGCCGTCAGGTCCAGCAGACTCCCCCAACCTCAAGGAAGCCTTGATTTTGACATACTCCCTGGTTGAGAATGGACCGTCATCTATTCTGAGGTCACCCAGAACTGCAGGTATCTCCCCCTCGGCAATGTTATATTGTGTGCAACAGTAATCTATTTATAAATACTTATTAAGTAAACATTCTTAATCATTATTTTTTTATTTAATTGTTTGATAGCTAAAATAAAATAAATATTACGTGTCGGAGTATGCCTTTAGGCTTGCTTCTTCTATGACTGGCGACTGGCACATATTGGTTATACTGCCCTGACCTGATGGCACATATTTGAGATAAATTCGAGATTGTTGTTGGTTTGCCTTCACAACACTGCAGAAAAAGGATTCTGGAGTTTGGCTTCAGTGAAGAGCCAGTAACGCTTCATTTATTGTTTGTTTTCACAGCTCCAGTGACACAACTGGTGTAACAGCCAACAGTGGTTACTACAGCTCCGCCCACTCTCCCTTTAAACACGTGGCTCCACCCATCACTGCTACGCAAGGAGCAGGAGGCCAGCATGTCCAAATGGAGCACAACTATAGCTGACAACGGAGGCTGACAACACAATAGCAAGATAGCTGACAGATCAATAGAGAGGCATGGCAGGCAGATGGAACACACACTTATTATTAACAGCAAACACATTTTCTTAGCAAAAAATAACATCAGGCAGAAGCGGGAGAGATATGAAAGATGGCTATCAACTGAGAGGAAAAGAGACACTGCCACATTTCATTATGGCAGCCTAAATAATTCACAGTATAGCCCACATATTACACTTGGAAATTTAAACAAAATACATTATCAGACAAATCATAGTTGAACATCACAGCCACACATGCACCTTATTCAAAAAGTTGACAGCACTGACAGAATCTAGAAGCACATTAGCTTGTCACCAGATATTTCATCATGTCACAAATGATTTATTGATCCCGTCTGGGTGTTTTGTTTCCTATCCAGTGATGTGCAGACGTCAGCTCTCTTCATCACTCCTCTGTACTTCAGTGTCTGTCCAGATGCTTGTCTGTGATTGGTCAGAGGTTAATTGATGCAGATGTGACTAATTACCTGGTGTGTCCGCACTTGTGAATTAAGCAGAGGCAGCAGGATACCTTGTGGCACTGTATTTCTTTCCACACACATTTGTTGTTTTAGCTGATCAGTCTGTATTGTTCCTAGTTTCCTACACGAGTCAGTGTGGTTTTAAATCCCGAGCCTTCAGCCTGGCCACACAACAGAACTGTCTCTCCAAGCTAAATGCAAAACCTGACCAAGGTCTTTTCTTAACATGCCGCTTCACACTGAAAAATAAAGGCGCTAAAATGGTTCTTTAAAAGACTGTGGTTTCATGAGGAACCATCAACTACTAAAGAACTTATTCAGTGGTTAGTTCTTCATTTGATTGTTAATGGTACTATTGGAGAACCATTTCTGGATCTTCAAAGAACTTTTTTGATATGTCTTTAACACACCTTATGGGATTCTTTAAAGAACTGTTAAAGAAATAAACTGGTCTGTTTGTTATGGAATCAGATCTGGCTCTTCTATGGCATCACTACTGAGGCACTTTTGGACTGGAGGAACTTTCTCATAGTTCTAAGAACAGTTGGAGGAACTAGCCTGTTTGTTCACTGTGTCCGCACAGCAAGAACTAGGAACAATCTTAGTTCTTATAGCAGCATTTTCAGGGACTTTTTTAGCTCCTAATTCAGTGTAGGTTCTGTCCGTACCTGAGAGGAACCTTGAGGAATGCAGGAAAGGAATGCAATTCATTCATCTTATTTGACTGAAAATCTCTTGTGTGTAAATATCTTGTGAAAGCACCAACCTTCTCTACAATGTTGTCACAATATCAATACCAAGGTATTTGGTCAAAGATATTGTGCTATCAATATTGTTCAGCCCTTCTCTCTCTCTCTCTCTCTCTCTCTCTCTCTCTCTCTCTCTCTTACTACACACACACACACACACACACACACACACACACACACACACATATATAGGAGAACCACACAGGACTTAAACTGGCCAACATATTTTGTTCCTTCTCCAGAGTGGGAATGATTTCTCTCCTCTCTGAAAAGTGTTTACTCTGACCGCAGATGCAGTATGGAAGGCTTTGCTGCAGCGGGGCCAGACCTGTACAGTCTGCATGTCTGAGAGGTTTAACCAGCAGGTGTGTTGAGGTAAGGGGAGGACAGGGCAGCCGGCTCCACTGAGGCTGAGCTCCCCAGCACTTTGATTCAGACCTCAGTGCAGAGCACAGTCATGGCCGTGCCGAGAATAAAACCACTGACCCCAGGCTGAGTAAGTGAGGCAGGTTTACCGCCTCGCTCAGCCTACGCAGCTGCACGGGACTGTCAATATTTGATCATGCACTCTAAAACAAGGGGTTTTCAAAGTGTTTCATGTCCTAGACCTTCCAAGTTGACTTTCATCACGACGCAGACCCCCATTAGATGTGAATTTGCTCAGTGGATCCTGATATGGAAATAGACTGCTGCAAATTGTTCAACAACACACTTGTGCAATGGTAAATAGATTCAAAGTAGTGAGATTAAAGCATAAAGTTGAAATAATCACTCAGGCATTTAGCTGTGACTAAAAACCATAATAAATATGATCACTAAAAATAATAATAAATATGATAATAAGCCAGCTCTGGTTCCTAAATTGTCCTACTGATGCCAGCTGTATATATTTATACATACAGCTGGCATCAGTAGGCATCAGTATATATTTATTTTTGCTTATTTGACAGAATTCCACTGATGTTTTTTTTTTTTTTTTTTTCTCAGTTTCACAGTTACCTGGTATAATGTGGAGCATTAGTCTGTTTTAGGATTGTTAATGTTCCAGTTTAAAACAAGTCAAAGATAAGCTGACAATGTATTCAGAAATGCTTTGTAAAGAAATACTTCTTTTCTGCAGTGTGCTGGGGAGGCAGCCTTACAGACAAAAACATCAAGCGATTGGATAAGCTGGTCAAAAAAGCGGGCTCAGTGCTGGGCAGGAGACTGGAACCGCTAAGATCTGTGGTGGAGAGGGGCACACTGAGCAAACTGAAAGCTAGAATGGACAATAGCAGACAGCCTCTCCACAGCCTCCTGCAGCAACAGAGGAGCAGTTGCAGCGGTCGGCTCCTCTCACTGAGGTGCAGAACTGAACCATTCAGGAGATCCTTTGTCCCCACAGCAATAAGACTGTTCAACTCCTCTTGACTTCAGTCACACACTCACTCACACACACATCACACATATCCCCTCTGCCACAACTGAACGATAGAGTGGGCAATTTTAATGTGAACTTTGTATTTTGCTATTTTGCACTTATTTTAACTTATTTTATCCTGTGTCTATCTCAATACCAATGTGCATTGCTGTCTGTGTGGAAGTGTGGTTGTTGTTTTTAAGTTTTGATGAGCTACTGGTTATTTGAATTTCCCTTCGGGGATGAATAAAGTTTTATCTATCTATCTATCTATCTATCTATCTATCTATCTATCTATCTACTTAGCTAACTGTTTTGTGCTGAATGTCCTGCAGGCAGTTGTGGGCATTCAGGTCTTGCTTATTATGTGTGTTTCTCTATCGCGTGGACGGATCACTTTATCTTTATTTTAGAGGCAGTTGAAGTTATTGTGCAAATTTAATTATTGGTGTTGGACTGATCCCTTAGCTTTTTTTGCAAACTGAGCGAAGGCCTACCCAATTAACGCTCTTGCCATATTTTGTGTCGTGCTGACCTGTGGTTAATGAGAGGAAGATTTTATTTTAATTATTTATTTTTTAATAATATTTTTCAAATAAAATGGCAGACATGATATGGTCCCTAAAGGCACAAAAGTTCATTACATTTCATCTCTGAAGGAAACCAGAGTCTTACTCATTTGTGGAAACATGACTTCAAAGGAAAACTCCCCCCTATCTTATCAGTGGGAGGTGTTCAATGAATTCCAGCAGTTAATTTCTAATGAAGTGTTGTAATTTACTTTTTTGTTGAACCACTTTCCCACTTTCACTTGCCTGATTTGATGACTGAAGGGTATTGGGGCAGGAAACTGGCCAGCTGAGAGGGAGGAGGCTGGGGTGAACAACACGGGATTGGAAGAAACCAAGATGGCTGCTCTTGTCAGCATTTACAGAATAAAATAAGGATGCCTTTGCATGCAAACGTAATTGGGTTGTATTTATATTTTCTTCTATATCAATAAAATTCCATGAAGGTTGAAGGGTGAAGGTTTTGCTGCAATCTTCCATGTCAAGTATGAAAGGGGTGGATTTTCTGGTCATAATAACAATACACCATATGTATAGAATGCTTGGGCTTATTGAATTTATGCATAGCAACAGAGTTTTGCAACAGTACAAAGAGAACAATGAGAAAAAAAAGCTGCAACCAGAGATAATAAAGAAATAATAAAAAGGAAGAGAAAAGAAAGAGGTAAGTAGGATTGGTTTGTCCTTGAGGGAAAGAAATTTTGAATGAGAGGGGTTAATGATCTGAAATATATACACTATATGGACAAAAGTATTGGACTACAGCTCTTAATCACTGAACTTGGGAGTTTCATTCAGTCCCTTTGCCACAGGTGTATAGAATCCAGCAGCTAGCCATGCAGTCTGCCTTTACAAACATTTGTGAAAGAATGGCTCGTTCTAAAGAGCTCACTGAATTCCAGCATGGTGCTGTAATAGTAATGTAATAGGATGCCACCGCTGCAACAAGTCAGCAGGTGAAGTTTCTTCCCTCCTAGATATTCCACCATCAGCTGGAAGTGGGATTATTGCAAAGTGGCGGCGTTTAGGAACCACAGCAACTCAGCCACCAGGGGGCAGATCACGTAAAGTTACAGAGCGGGGTTGCTGAGACTGGGATGGGATGTGGGATGGGTGGGGTGAGGTGTTAGTGGATGGTAAGCACCATCCCCACGTCGACCAGAAGGGTGGGGGTTGGAGCAAGGCCAGAACTGGTGACCAAGGCTGTGGAAAACAAACATGTATTGATAAAAACAGTATGAAGATCGGATCATGGGCATTTGGCCCCGAGTTACAACTCTTGCCTTACATCTATCCACAGTGTATTTCTAGGAAGCACATACACCTCCATCTTGCTGCTTTCCAGGAATCTGCAAGCTTTCCAAATCCATCAGTTTTGAATAAAAATACAAGTGACTCATTTTTTTTCTCTTTAAGTAAATTTTATAACAAGGACAGTGAGCTAAATGCTCAGTTTTGTTCATACATTGTTTATTTCATTTGGGATCTATCTACACCAGCCAGTATCTTTGCTGTGAAATGTATTTATATATGCAAGTTAACATGGAACAATTGGGGGGGAGGTCGATCCTCTTTGCTTCATGCCTCTAAGCAAGAAGATGCAGATTGCAGCCTTAAATGACCAGAAACATCGAACTTCTCTGCAGAGAACAAACATGTTGGTGGTGCGGCTGAATCTCATCCATTTACAAATAATTGGACTCAGATTATGGTAGCAACCATTGCTGCTGGCTGTCACCCCTCCTCTCTTATCTCTCCGATTGTTCATTTTCCATCAGTGTCTATCTAATAAAGCAGAAACTCAGGAGCTTGCAGCCGTGAGACCGAGTTACAGCCGGGCACCAGAGTTTGGCCACTGCCTCCCTCACACTCGGTGTTTCCCCCCTCCAGCTGTGAGCATTCCACATACGTGTTGGTAAACAGCCACAGAATTTTAACAATGGACAGTTCTGAGGCCGACACTTCATCCCCGTCCCCTGCAGTCTTGCTTCCCTGTCTGTGCTCAACTCCCCACCCCCCCTTCCGCACTCTGCACCCGTATTCGCTGAGCCCTGTGTTGACTCACTGGGCTGCACTGGGCCCAATTACCAGAAAATAATCCAGAAAGTGCTCAAGCCTAACAGAGCTGCCTATAGCAGAGTGTTGGAGCCAAATGGACAGATTAGACACAACGGGAGACAAATGAGCAGAGACTCGTGGGTAATTTGGCATGATGATGAGATTTGATGCAACGTCTGCCACCATTTCACCAAGCTTCTGTCTCCATCAGCCCAACTCCAGAAGCCAGTTGGCTTAGAATGGATGGATAGATGGATGGAGGGATAATTAACTGAAGAGAGAGCTGAATGGGTCATAAATGGATGGATTGAATGAATGAATGAATCGGGGTGAAGGTTGCTAGGTGAATGGTTGAGAAGCTCAGTGGATGGATAGATACATATGGTAAATAGATAGATGCACAAGCGCAGTGGTTTTTAAAGGGTCCCTGAGGGGTTTCCAGGGAGTCCTCAGCAAAATGGGGAATAGTTTAATTTCACAGTCATTTAATTTAGAAAAAAACTCTTAAAATGCAGAAAATTAAGCCTATGAAAGGTAATTTCAACATTTTCTTCTTTCTGGTTTAATCTGACCAAGATTTGTCAGAGTCAAAGTATGACCTGGAACATTTTAACCCTTTGATACCTGAGCAAATTTATATTTTGTTCAAAAACATGGCAAAGAAGGTGATCAGCAAATTAGAAAAATAAATGAAAAAATACTTAAATAAACAAATACAAATATTGTGAAATTAGTAAAACATTAGAAAACAACAAGACTTTTAACAGAAAATTAGCACACAAGCAAAAGCAAGAACACAGAAAATGCAGAGAAAAACTTGAAAAAAATGGTTGTTTTGAAATTACTAGAAAACTGCAGGATTCTTAACATTTTATTAGGCTAAATTCAGATGCCTTTCACAATCACAAACATGTAGTGCTGAACACAAAGCAATACATTTCTTGATACAAGGATTCCTATAGAGCAAAATCACCTCAAATGGGGGTCCATGACAGACTCAGAGTCAGCTCAGGGTCTAGAACCAACCCCTGCACTATATTACCCACCTCTGTTTTCTTCACAGCTGTAGCCACACTGGTCCAATGAAATAATGGCCACTCATCATGCAGACGTCTTTTGAAGTTTTATTTTTATCTCCTTTTCTCTCTCTCTCTCTCTCTCTCTCTCTCTCTCTCTCTCTCTCTATCATCAGCAGACATTGTGACAACTACAAGAAAATAAAAAAAACAATGGGTTTAAATATACATCTTTCTGTAATTTTAAAGTCTCTCAAGCTAGTGTCCATTGACAAACAGGCCCAAGCATATTAGCATATCGAAAAATGTGATGAAATCAAATAAAATGAAACTATATCACACTGCCCATGTAAAGGTGCATTAATAGACATTATACACAAATATGAACCCATGGCTGTGTGCAGGACTGTGTGCAGATTAGGGTTACTCTGGGCCTGTATGGCCATGTCTTTCCTCTGCATCCATGTCAGTTCTGACCCATGATGCAATGGCTATCTGTGTTTGACTTCAAATTAAAAAACACATAATTTTTCCAATTACATCAGCACTGGGTGCAGCTTTGGCTCTTGATACCAACACACTCCAAAAGGGCTTCAGCAAGTTTCAGAAATAATGGCATGAGGGTTTTGTAGGAGAATTTAAAAGCTGATGTGTTTACTGCCGTGTAGCACCTCCCTCCACAAGGTGGTGGCTGTGCTGTACTTCCCTGAGCCGAAACAAAGGCAATGTGATGCTGGAGAGGGGGATTGAAAATAGCTGCTGTGGAGGAGTGTGTGCTTTACATGATGCTCTGTAATGTCCACGTTCAAAAAGATAGAAGAGATGGTGCAATGATTGCCATTTATTTACACAGAAACAACAAAATTGCACTTTCTTCCTCAGTGGTAACTGCTCTTTTACAACGAATTCTCATTTATTGCCCTCACATGAAACATGTGACATTGCAATAGATGTTTACGTCACATTACAAATTTTGGACTTCGCATCTTACTGTGCAAGAACTTGAGGAATGAACTTAGTCTCGCCCTCTGTGTTTATAGCAGGTGTAAGTTACAAATGTACTAGTTATTATTTCAAAAATATTTTATTCTGTCTGAACAGCGTCTAAAATGTTATGTTACCTCACTGTTTTCCTCTCTGTCTCTGAAATGAACATGCAGTTGTCCTGGTCTCGGACACAATTAGTATGACTGCAGGAAGTTAGCCTGCTGGCTAACTTGTCCACACAAAGCCAGGTGTATGAAATGCCATTTTACCCTTCCATCCACACTGCACCACAACAGTGTTTTCACACCATTTCTTTTTCCAAAAGCCAGCAGTCCACACCTAAACACTGGAAAATGCACAAACAATGCAGAAGCATTCATTCGATCACATGACAACCTCACATCATCATTTTCAGAAATAGATTTCAGATTCACACACCCGCAAACCATTTTTAAAAGCTCCTGTTTTCATAGGTAGAAAACAACAGCTTAGTGTGGATGGAAGGCTAAAATGGAGGGGGAAAAAAGATACGTTTTTAGATTTACAGTTACAATTACAATTCACATTCGGCAGACGCTTTTTTTTATGTCGGGGATTACACAACCATTAGCATAGAGTGGACCCATCCCAAGCCGGGGGAAAGAGAGAATGAAAATTGAGATGACAGAGACACCATTTACATCCAAATTCAATAAGGAAGAAATATGTGCAAAAACACATGCAAATAACAAGGAAGGATTATAGCAAAATAAAATAGGTAGAAATGTGACCGTGTGTGTGTGTGTGTGTGTGTGTGTGTGTGTGTGTGTGTGTGTTCAAGGAGGGAGACTGCGCACGTTTCTCTCGGACTGTGGCTTCAGGGTGTTTAATCAGTCTTCTTTTTAAATACAGATGAGAAATAACGTTTCTTAATTGACTCTCTCACTTATTGATATTTTTAAAAAATCTGAATTAATATTTGAGTGGTGCACAGGGGGTAATTTTATTATTTTTTTTATTTATTTATTTTTTTTATTGGTGAAATTTAGTGACAACAGACAAGGTGACATAAGCAAGGGGACAATGGGGGACAAGTAAATTGCACCAAATGAACATAAGGTACAGACGATGGACATACAATACAAACCACTACAGACAACAACATAGAGTTGCATTGGTGTGTGTATATAGGTGTGTGTGTGTGTGTGTGTGTGTGTGTGTGCATGTGCTTCATGACAAGACAGAGGGTATGGTATTATTGCGTCCAATATGGTATAGAAAATATAATGAGAATAGATGAATAAATAAAGTATAAAGAATAAATAAATAAATAAATTAATTAATTAATTAAATCTGAATTAATGTTTGAGTGGTGCACGGGGTAATTTTAGTTCTTGGTTCCACAGATGCAGAATATTCTACAATTTTATGGTAAGTATTTCCACCTGGCTGCTATAAAAGCAAATGCATGTCCTTCCTAGGCTTTAAAGAGAAATCAAGATGATTTCACATTAACATCATATCTACGACAATCTCCACATCTCAGTATAACTGGGGTAGCTGAGGGCCTCGTGTGTTACAAAGGATCAGTAAGAAAAAAGTAAGACTGAGCCGGGGCGCCCCGGTTGCTCACCAGGTAGAGTGCGTACCACTTATCAAGCTCTTACTGCAGCGTCCTGGGTTCCAATGTGAGCCCAGGCACTTGCTGCATGTCATCCCCTCTCTCTGCCCTGCCTTCCCTGTCACTCTCTACTGTCACTATCAGATAAAGCAGAAATGCCAAAAAAAGGAAGATTGAGCCACAGGTCTTGGAAATATCTTATTATTTTTGCCCATTTGGAATGTTACTTTTATCTGTAATCACAGTATTACTGAACAGTGTAAAATGCATCTAAATATAATGTGATGCCATTTGTCCGATGGCCCACTATTCAAAAACCCCAATAGTCTGAAACCTGTCCCACTGAACTCAAACCCCAATAGTCTGACGGCCTGTTATCCCCAAAACAAACTTGTGTTACCCCAGAAACCCATTTGTTAAAGCAAAGAGACACAAGTTTCAAACTAGACAACACTGTCAGATTTCAGCTTTAACTGTTTGAGAACTTAAGAGTTGGCAATCGGCCCCTGTTTCTCTCAGGCATAAGGAATGCAACATTCCATTCACATAAAACCACAAGGGCCCTATTTAAGCGTGCACAAAAACGGTCACAAGCAGTGCTATGACCAGTTGGTATTTTGGTGACTTTGAAATTCATGGTCATGAGGTATTTCTGTGCCTGCACTCCGGGCTTGGCACAGAGGTGGGACGGGCATTCATCAGAGACATTTCGGGGTCACTCTGCTATGACATGGCATTAACTTTCTGGATTTCTGTCTTAGGAAAGTTTGGTGAGGTGAAACATGTGAAATCAGATGTTTCATCACCAATACATGTGCTAAGAGTGAAAGAGCTGATCAATGAAAGCTACCAGAAGACTTCAATCATAGTGTCTTGACAGCTTCAAACAAGCTTGGACGTGCCAGCACTTCAGAGTGGTTGCTTTGATTCCTCAGGTTGTTCCATTATTCAGATTGATGTGTGGCAATGTTCTGTAACAGTAAAATTAGAGAGATTTCTACAGCACCGTCACAGTCATACTCTTTGCAGAGCTCACGTCTGTTGTCTGGAAGCCTTCATGCAGCTAAGGAGGACGGCCAAGGTCAAAGAGGAGTGTCGTGTGAAGAAGTGTGTCACTCTAACATTGCTCTTGTTTTCAGCTTTTCTGCTCCCATCAAAGTTTTATTGAGTCCAAACAGCTGGAACTAAAGATGGAAGTGGAGCCTCTTCCCAAAACAACATGTGCAGCCATGCGTGTTTCTCCGCAGGCTACCGTCTGACTCCACACACATTTACATTTTAACCCATGAGTGGAGCCGACTCAGGGCGATGTGGGGGAAGACTCCCCAAGACCTTTGGCAAAATGCAAATCTGCCCTCTGCAACCTTTTTCTAATGCAAGTCCAATAGCAATGGCTCATATTTGGTTGATAATCATGGTGTTTGACACAATTCAGGAGTTCTTTCATCAGATTCTACCTGTTTTAAATTTACCATTGCCCCTTCCTGGACTGTTAACAGGAGCAGGAAGTGATTCAGCACAGATAATGAGTAACTCCTTGGCTAAAGGAAAAAGCTAAATATTGCACAATTTCTATTTAGCTAACAGGCTGCACACAGTTAGCAGATTGGCAGTCATGGCATTTCACCATTATATTGCACTTACGGAGTTTTTTTTCATCTCCTGCACTGTTGATAGGAGAAGCATGAGGCAGCCTGTCAGAACAAGCCTACAGGTTATGCTGAATTAGTGTGTGCAGTATCTCACTGAATATGTGAAGGTTGTCACAGGATCCATTTAAAACTTCCACAAAGCTGGCTTAAAAATAAACCAAATGCATCACCTGAGTAACAGGTTTTGACATGTATGTTGCTCAGGCAATAGCAGCTTCACCACCAAAATGAGCCTAACAAGCACAGAGGTGTTAAAAGGAGAAGAGCTGGTAATTGTGTGTGTCACATCCTCATTTTGACATGTAGCCTAATCTTTTCATGTGCCTCTCAGGTATCCTGTCTGCTTGAGTTAGCGTTCGACTGGTTTCTCCCTGTTGTTGTGACTGAAACTTCACGTTGAGCTGCTAACACTGCGCTGCCCAGCTTTTCCTCAGAATGAGGGATACATTTTGAAATAGTATTTTTATCTTTGCAGTTTATGCACCCTCTAATGCCTTAAAGGAATATTACAACGTTTTAGGTAAAATCCCCTTTTTCCGACTTCCCCAGACTGAGACAGGGATATTATTTTCACCTCTATATGTCCAGTGGTTCAGTGTCCATGGGTAACATTTCCTGTTAGCTTAGCATAAAGACTTGATGTCTTTGTGTTTGTTTTTGTTTTTCCCCACTGAAATGCTTTGTATTCATATATTTTATCCCGACTGTTGTTCTCTATAGTTTATGGATTGTATATCATTTTATATGTGAAATAAGGAAAATCAAACCAAACTGAGCTGAACAAAGAAAAGTGTGCCACCACGTGAGAGGAAATCTAAGCCCCACCCACACGCCTTGATTGGCAGGAGATCTCTTGGAAGTGCAGTGCAGATACACCACAGTGATGAGAGTGTCACAACATAGATGGAGACAAAACAAAAAAAAAAACAAACATATAATGTCTCGGCAACATAGGCGGTTCTAGGGGGTGGCGGGGGGTGGCAGCTGCCCCCCTAGAAAAATGCCTTGCCACCCTAGTTGCCACCCCAATTTCAGACAATTTATTTATTTATTTTTTAATTGTGGCTGTTCGGAAACTCGCTGTTACGAGACTCAAATGTCCGAGTTCAAGTAAATGCAGCAAAAGATGACACTCCCACTATTTAAGGGGTTGATAAATAAATAAATAAATAAATAAATATTTCTAATGCCACCTTTTGGTTTTCTATTCAATGCTTTACTCATGTACCACAATAATAGAATGTTTTTGAGTTAAAATATCCTCATTTGGGGGTTTTCCAAGCAAATACTGATATATGTGATCGTTTGGTATTAAATCAGCATATATATTTCTGCCACCCCTTAAAGTCTCCATGCCACCCTCTTGCCACCCCATGAATATTTGTCTAGATCCGCCCCTGCTCAGCAATGACTTCCAATTTTCCAAGACATTATTTAACTCTGTTCATTCTTCAATTAATTGTATCCATGTCACAGGTTTGTTTTCTTATATTTTTATTACATTATATTTTTGTTGCGTTAAACTAAGATTTCTCTTGTTTTCTGTGTTTTTGGTTAGAAAGTCTTCATCACATCCTGCTAGTGATTTTGCAGTCTCATTCAAACCCTTTCTTCCTTTTTTCAATTACTTGGGAAGCTCTTTGTTGAACATTTTCAGTTTGATGTGAACAAAAAAAAAGATTTGCTCTGGCCTGTTCTGCATCTTTTTTTCAGAGGACATGTTTTGATGAAAAAGCAGCAGAGAAGTAATTGGATTTCTTTTGTGTGTAATATCTAATATCTTCTGTATTGTTTCAGTCTTGTGCAGAGCTGACTGGGCTCAGTGCATGCGTTATCTGTCTGCTCTTCTCAGCTTCAATGTGATTTGGCCATAATCTGATAACGGTGTTTGCTGTTTTGTGAAAGCTGCCAAGAAGGCTCGTCCAAATCTGTAACAGCAAAATCAGTCGGTGCTACTGGCGAAGTTTCAGCACAGCATGTAAAGTTCAAAGGAGTCTGCTCGTACCCTGATGTTTCTATTGTACAGACCCACCAGTCTTCTGCAAAGCCACAAAACTTTGGCCTCCACTCAAGCTCAGCTGCACATCCAGTCAACAAGAGAACCAGTGGCAGGCATGCAGTTGTCTGAATCGGGGCTAATATGATGCAGTCTCCAGTGGGTTGGTGCAAATCCCTGGGCCTGAATATGGCTGACCTCTTCCTCCTCAGGGAATCATGATAAACTGGGGACTGTACTGACAATACATATTTCACACTGGAGAACCTGTTGCTCAGTGAAAATGATTTAGCATTGTCTTGTGCAAAATTAGAATTCCCCTCTAATCTCAGTCTAGGTGATGTCTCATATTTTAAATTATTTGGCTAAGTGCTCCATTAAAGCTGCTCTATATATCATTTTAACATCAATAAAACATTAAGTTTTAGACATTTGTGTGATTGCAGTTAGACAGTAGAGGCTTTACCAGCATCAACAGTGTATTTTATGTTATGAGCCAGTGGATCATATTTGAAAAGCAAAACTTGTCTTGTCCTTGAAATTATTACGTTTTGTTAGGTTTTGTTCTTGTCATGTTTTTGAAATTATGTCTTGTTTTGTTATGTCTTGTCTCGTGACTTCCTGTTTTATTTTGAAATTCCACTCTCCTCTTGTGTCAGGTCACTTGCCCTTCCCCTTGTGTGTTTCCCTCTAGTCTGATTGTCTGCCACGCCCTGATTGTTTCCACCTGTTCCCCATTACCTTGTGTGTGTATATGTAGTCCGTGTTTCCCTTTGTCCTGTGCCAGTTCGTCCTGGCTAATTCTAGCCACGTTTGAACAAGCCTCAAGTGCGCGCGTTCACGGGGTACATAAGCAGCCCAGAACAGTCGATTGTCGAAACGAAGATACAACTGTCTCAAAAGGAGGGGAAAAGGAGAGCCTCGACATTTTCAGCGGCGGAGCAGACACTGCTGATGGAACTATATGAAGAATATAGGGAAATTATCACAAACAGGGCCGGGTTTTGGCATAGGCGGTATAGGCAATTGCCTAGGGCGCCATCTGCTGGAGGGGCGCCGCTAGTGGCCAGGGGGGCGCCGGAAGCAGAATTGTTGACCGGCGCGACACCGTCGGGATATGGAAATCAAAAAACTGGAGAAGGAAGTAGGCTAAGTAGCCTATAAATTTAAACACAACAGAAAGCCATGGTTTGGACTGTATCTAATGCTTTCATTCTTTGTCTTCACAGCTTGAACAAAATGATGATGATTGAGTTTGTTTTGTTGTTGTTTTTTTAATGGTTAATAGGCTAAATGATTTCAAAACTTAGGAATTTACATTACATATGAAATTATAGGTAGGCTACATGTAAAAATCCAAATATAAAGGGATCATTCAAAAAGTGGGATGACCATGAATCCAATTGGGATTAACTGAAATATGTGTTCTTACGTCCCTCACCTATGTCAACTAATCTATTGGCTTCGGGCAGAATAGAGGCGGGTCATCGCAAATTGCGGGTGGGAAATAAAATAAGACGTCTTTTTTTATTTAACCTCATGTTCTTTTCAACCCTTTTATGTTCAACGCTTGTTGTTGCATTTGATGTATGACTTGTGCTACATGAATAAAATTTGATTGAGTAATTGATTGTTTATTCGGTTGATTTCGGAGACTGACAGTGATAACACATGATTTTCATTACGTTTATTTTTATTAAGTAAACACGTAGCCTACATTCATGCTTGGTCACATTGTGGGAAATAGGCTAAGTCTGAATTTATATTTCCGAACACGGACATGGTGCTACATAATTCCTGCTTTGTCAAGTGTTTGCCCATGCTTCATGCTCCATGTCACGCCAAGTCAAGTCAAGTCAAGTCTTGTCAGGTTATGTATTTCCTTTGTTACTTTGTTTGGTCATTTTTTTGGTCAGTTTTGTTCTCAAGTTTCTTTGATACTTTGGTCTTGCCTTTGTTTTCAGTAATTCCTCTTTAATAGTGATTTTCTGTTGTTACTTTTGTCATAGTATATTTCTATTGTTACTTTGTATTGTGAATTTTAGTTGATACTTTCCTTATTAAAAGTCTTTTCATTGGAACTCTTGTTTGGAGTCGTGCGTTTGGGTTCAATCCTTGCAGTCTCCGTTTTGACAAAACTGCTGCTTTGCTGTACTGCAAAAACAGGAAGAGGGTGGAGGTTTAGGCCTTGTTCAGACTGTGGGCGAATCAGATTTGCTTCAAAATCACATCTTTAAGGCCTACTGTCCACACTGTTATTTGCAAGTGATGAGATTAGATTTGTGTCTGCAGACGTCACTTGCCTATCTGCACAGGTTGCTATGGTAATGATGGAGGTGACTGTTCAGAATGTACAGAAATGTACAGAAGTGCACACATGCACTTGAACTTTTAGTTAAGTGGTGTTTTAGTTAGGTTTATGAGGTGAATGAAAATATGAAATGAAGTTACAATTTTATTTTAACTTTGCATTCACTCTTTTTTGAGCATTTTCTTTTATTGATTTTTATATCAAGTACCAAAATAAACAATACAATTACCAAAAGCTCATGTCATATGAAAAGCAAAACAAAGACAAGAGAGTAAAACACCACCACAAGTCTCCTCCACTTGTCCCCTCCACCCAAAGGTGCCCTCCCCCCCTGATGGGGGATCCAGGCCTCCCTACCTGGCATGTGGGGACTACAATAATGTTCTCAGTTTTTCAGACATAGAGCCCCAGAACTGTACCACTGATTCCTTGGCCCAGTGTATCTGGGTTCTCAGCAATTCCATATGTCCACACCATATAAAAACCCAATCATGAAAAGAAAGAGTGTGGGGAAGTTTCCAGCAGGTAGCGGCCAATTTCAGCTAAAAAAAAACAAGCTTGTTTTTCAGGACAGGCACAAGACAGATACGTGATTTAGTAGAAATATGGGTGAGTAAGACACAGTGATAGCGAAAACCTTGGAAAGTTGTTTCAGGTTTAGCTGGCTAAACTACTTATGATTTCATGTTTTAACTTTGCATTTCTTGTGAACACCAACTTGCACTTCCATTTGTATTACATTTCTGTGTAGTTTTCACTTTCCATTCCAATTGCTGCTGCTGTAGCTGTCCTGAATGACAGCTGCACAAAATGCATCTTGAGATACAGAGGACACGACGGCTATTCCTCCAAATTCTGTCATTTGTTTATTGTCATTATATAAAGGTATCTCAATTTATTTGACCGTGACATTTTAAGTGTGTCACATAGCACCTGTGAACATAGGACAACCAGCTTGAGGTCTCAGTTTGCAGCAGGGACGTCTGTAAAATATGAAAAGCTAATCTCAGAGAGGGAGAATGCATGACTTTTGCATCACCATATGTTCACCCCTCGTACACACACACTGCTTTCACTGAGTCACTGAGCAAGGGAATCACATCAATCAATCACCTGTTCACAGACACATTTGCATCTTTCCAATCCCAAATGTGCACCTTCCCCAGGAGCCATTTTAATATTGCCTTTGTATATTCTCGTTTGCTGATTTTTTTGTTCTGATTTCCAAGTAACTCAGTCAATCTTTATTCAAGTTATCTCATGACGCTTTACAGGTAGAGCCGAGGCCTGTATCATGAAGCAAGCTTAGTTTTCGCTGCATTACTCAGACCTATCTGGATACACTAATCCAGACCATGATGATCAAGGATAAGCGGTATCACGACGCTGGTTATCAACTCGCTCATTCGATCCAGGTTTGCCTCATCAGGAGCCGTGAACGCGCACGTATAAGGGGCGGGTTCTGAGGCAGCCAACCAATCACAAACATGAGCGACAAGGAAAAACGGACAGCGTATATCACGGCGGAGGAGCAGCGTATTTTATTGGAAAAGTGAGGATAAACATAATTTACACACTAAATCGAACACCGTGGCTGCCGCGAAGAGAAGGCAGAATGCATGGCAATGTAGCTATTGCCGACTGCATAAATGCGCAAGTTACACATCGATGGCTCAAATCCACATCTGACGCTGAAACCCATGAACTCACTGCACTGCACAGATGTGCTGCGTGTGACAGTTGAATTCCTCCAGGTGTGACCCCTCAGGGGTTAAAAGGAGGTGGGAGCAAGTAAAAACACAACACAAGAACATCATTGCATTTGGTAAGTTTGCCTTTTTATTAACGCCTGTTATGCAGGCGATAATAAAATAAAGCAGACGCCAAAATTCAATCACGTCAGTGCATCAGGTTGATAGCCTGAATAAAATCAGATACTGAGCTGTGTTAGAACAGGAACAAAAGGCAAATATAAAGGCCGACTCGCCCTCTTGAATGAAGGCTAGAAATGAGCCTTTTTCACATTTGCATCAGCGAGCTGTCAATCAATGTCCCCAAAATGTCGTGAAACGCCTCTAAAAATACTTTTAATTATCAAATTTCCTTTAATGATCTCTCATTTCTGTGTTCCTCTCCTACAGAGTGTCAGCTCTGTACAGCAGGCAGCTGTTAGCCAGGCTGAAGTGCTGCTTCACATCAGTATTACAGCCTCTCTCTCATACCGAGAGTTGTCGGCAAAATGTTACGGATATGACCGGTCCAGGAAAATCCTTTCACGCCGTAATGCTCTCCTTATTTGGACTCGTTGTTCAAGGGGATCCTCAGTGATTGGGCAGGCCACGTTTTGGCAAACAGCTGATTGGCCAGGGGGCGGAGCTTTATGTAGGATTCGATCCTATCCTGAAAGTTAGCCTGCCCCGGAGCAGGTGAGCGTTCAGGATAGGATTAGGACAGGTTTTCTATCCCGATCAGAGGTGAACCAGCTTTGTGATACAGAAAATCCGGAGTTGAGCCTGAAGTGATCTCGCTAACGCCTTAATCCCGCTTCGTGATACAGGCCTCTGGTAAAGACCACGCTCTACAAATTCCAGAAGAAAGAAACAAAGAAACCCAACAGATTCCCTCCTGAGCATGCTCTTGGTGACAGTGGCAAGGTAAAACTCCCCTTTAACAGGAAGAACCCTCAGGTAGGACCAGACTCAGGGCGGGCGGTCATCTACCTCTACCGGTTGGGTGGAGATGGGAGAGAGAGAGACAGGGAGATAAGGACAAAATGGGACAAATGACAACAACAGAACAACAGAGCATCCTGACAGGTGATCTAGATGGTAGTGACACGCAGCATCCAGCCATCATGTCTGCAGCTGGATGGCCTCCCAGGAAGAGCAGGACAGTTTGACCTAGGCAAGACACAGAAAGCACAACGAAAGCAAAGGGGCAGAATGACTGCAGCGAGCTGTTGTCTTCTTTGATTTGGTTTTGAGAAATCACTGATCATTTTCCTCATTTTAATTTTTTTTCCATTGCCAGTTTAACCTTTCTGCTGTTTGCTGTCTTAAAAGTTTATGTAAACACATTTTGTTTTTTCTACTTAAAAAATTACCTATTTTTTATGCACCTAAAATCTATCATCATAATGCTTTATGCCTATAAGCCTACAAAGGAGAGTAAATTCTATGCAAATGAAAACAAAAATAAACAGCTGGATTTATGCTGTGTCCCTGAATTATTTTATCTATAGCTATATGATATATCTGTTTTATTCCTCTGAGCTGAAGATTAATTTGTCCCCGTTTTGGCTGTAATATTTAATGAAATATTGAATCTTAAGATGACTGGTCTTGTGTATGACTCCGTGTCTCCAGGCAGTTCCACTGGAGGCTGATCTGAGCCAGGCTTAGTGAGCTACGTACAGGGTGACCCCAAAAAAAAAAAAAACGGGAACTTTTTAACAATCCAATAAAACCAAGAGTGATGGAAGAAAAATATTTTATTCATAGTAATTGAAACCTGAAAACATGCCATTTAAGAAACAATGATGGAATTTTCATTTTTTAAAAATTGTGCTGCCACTTGCTCATGTCTGCCAATACGCACTTCAAAAATTCCCATTTTTTTTTTTTTTTTGGGGGTCATCCTGTATTTGAGGTCCCTGTTGAAAAGAGGTGTTGACTCAGTTCACTTGTACATATTGAGGCTGTAGTTTAGTTTAGTTTAGTTTAGTTTAGTTTAGTTTCCATCCTTGTTGGTGTTTTTCTCCTTGCAACCACCGAACCTCTTTGCCAAATCAGTTTGTCTCTGTTTGCCATGTATTATCATGATTTTCCAGGCTGTTCCTCGTTGCCACATTATGCAAATGTGTGGTTAATGTTTTTAGTTTCTGTTTTCTCAGACACGAAGCTCCAGCAGTTTCCAAATTCTCTTTGTATTTTTGCTGCCTGAAGCTGATACAGGGAGTGAAGGCAGATATCTGGTCATTTCCCCACATCCATATCCACTTTTCCCACCTCCGCGTGTGCTTTTGTAAGTAAACTTAAGCAAACTCCCACTTGAAACTACTTCTTGAAGCCGAGCTAACTCAAGCTAACTGCTCTTACATTGTTTGTGTCCAACAATGTCTGGTTGGAGTGGTTTTGCTGGCGTTAGGTCCATTCCATCACGGTTTGGAGGCCGTTGCTGATGAATTATTGATGCACCACTAGCATTGCAAAGTCCTACCTTGGTTTTGGGGAACACTTTATTATGAATTGATTCTGCTTTTGTCTTGCACTCAAAATTTTAATCAGCTGCAGCACAGACTCTTTCTGATGCATTTAAAGATGGTGGAAGAGAGAGGTTGGTTTTGTCAGTCACATGCTATGGAGATAGATATGTGGAGAAATGTGGAGATCCTCCAGCTGCTGGTTGGAATTCAGTGTGAGGCTGAAAGGGCAGGATTTACATTTAGGCTACCTGAGTGATGAGAAGAGCATCCTATCCCCAGGAACCGAGATGCCAAAGATTCACTCAAATCCTGGTGCTGGTATGGTGTGAAATCTTCTCCACACAGGACGTGATGAATCCAGAGTGAACTAATCAACAATAGCTGTACACGTACACAACACACACACACACACACACACACACACAGCTGTTCCTAGGGCTGTGCTCTTCTGGACTGAGGCTTCAGATGTTGTTCCTGGAATCTGCTGGGGTCACCCCTCCAAGTGCTCCTACTACCGTGGACACACACACACACACACACACACACACACACATACTGCAGACTCTCAGAGTGTAACACTTTTGTTTAGTGATGTCACATCACAGGACGTCAGACATGCAGCTGTATTATGACTGGCTGGCCACTGTAGCTGCTTCTGTGGCTGTGGCTGAGTCATTTCAAAGTAAAAGTCCTGTTTCATGTGGTGGATCTGGATCACTACCGACAAAGAGAGAACCAAATGAACGACAAACCTTTTTGAAAATGAGTGTCTGTGTGGGGGGTGAGACAAACGACCACCTGCGGGGCTCCCTTGCCCATATATGCAGCACTGTGTGTGTGTGTGTGTGTGTGTGTGTGTGTGTGTGTGTGTGTGTGTGTGTGTGTGTGTGCACTGCAAGGAAATCTGAGATGTGTGTAAGAGTGTCAGTTGTATGTATTTAGCTCATTGAGTGCAAGAGAAAGTGTTTGTGTGTGTCTCTGCTATAAATTCTCTCTCCTCATGTCTGACATTTCCAGGTCATTCAGGAATGAGATGACTGCTCTCTCTCTCTCTCTCTCTCTCTCTCTCTCTCTCTCTCCCATCTCTCTCCCTCCTTCCTCTCTTTTTTCCTCTCTACCATCTCATGGAAGAGAGAGTGTTAAAAGGGAGAAAGATTTTGGTAGAAAATAAGAGTGGGAAGAGATGGAGGGGAGGGTGGGTGGTTGGGGGGGGACAGAAAAACGAAAAGAAACACCAAGTTGGAGACAAAATCCCTCTCAGGCGGCATTAGCATTACCAGGGGAGCTCTGGTGATTAGTGATTTCTACCTCAGGGAATTTTATCCCGTCCAGAGTGAACATGTCAGGGATTTTCTCCGACTAGCCCGGTAATACTTCCAGCTGAAATTACCTACTGCATTTTGAGTTAACGCTGATGTCCTGCAGCAGCATTAATCCTGTCTGAATTGATGTCTGGTGTTTAACAGAATTAGCGATTTGCACACACGCCATCTGGATTACAACGGCCATAAAAACTCCAGTGGCAGGTAGAGCAGCATCACTCTGTGGATCAGGTGATGGATGATCCCCATGGGGAAATTACACTGTAGCAGCAGCAAAAGTTATAGATTTCACTTGAGGAACAAGAAAAGAATAAAAACACACAAAAAGAATGTTAAATAAGGAATACAACACACACTGAATTTAAAGGAGCAGTTCGCCAAAAATACAATAAAATTAAATAAAACAAGACTAGGTGAACCTATAGTGCAAGTTGTGTCACTTAGAATTAGGTGCAAAATGTAACCATTTGCATGTTCAAATTTGCAAATGACCTTAACCTATAACATTTATGCCACTTACTACAATGTAACTGTCATGGCTGCTGAGATTTACACTTCTGAAAACAGCCAAGATGGTCCAACAACTTTGATCTGTTCTGGGGTAAATCCCTTTTCCCCCACTTCCCAACACACACACACACACACACACACACACACACACACACACACACACACACACACACAGCCAGGCAGATGCTGGCTTCATGGGGCAGCAAGTCTTGTGTTGGCAGAATAACACACACATTTCAAGCTGTTGAAGGCCCGGACTTGTTCTGTCTGGAAAAACATTATCACAGAAAACTAACCACATTCATGGAGTTCATGACCAGCTTTTACATTTGTCATTGTAACCAGAGGCATTGTTTCCACAAAAGCCAAGCTATGGCAATCTGACATAGCTTGGCTATGAGACAGTCTCAATTAGAAGCCAGGTCTACAACAATTCATCATTTTTGAAACAGTTTGATAGTATTTAGTCCATCTTTGCTGGTCTTTGACCAGCCAGAAGGACTCATTGTTGAAAACTTTGTTGAAAACTTTTTTAACAGACAAATAGCTCTCCCTCACATTCACAACGCCTAATGTTGGCATGTAATGCACGATTTAGAGAGAGCAGTGAAAACGGCTTTCATCATGTCTACTTTGGTCCATATTTCAGCAGCATGGACAAAGAGCGGAGGTCTAATTATTATCATTAGTCATTTGTTTAAACGTCAAAGAAAATAGAAGAAAGCAATGCATTGAATTACATGCTCATTTGTAGTCAGTAACCAAGAGATGTTCAAAATACAGCAATAAGTGAATTTATTGTAGTTTCAAGGCACTTGGCCTGACCATGCAGGCTGATTTCGCTGGCATCATTTGTTCATGTTCTTGGGCTCTCATCTAAAGTAGCTGGGTAAGATGCTTCCATAACACATCGTCAAAACTCATGGCCAAACCTTGTCATACTAACTGACCCCTATGCGTGTAGCTAGAAGTTCCAATCACTGGACCAACAAACCAAAAGGCTCACAAGTCAGTTCATTCAGAACTCACCTTGTGGGTGAGTCTGCCATTTCACTGCATTATCAAACTGAAGCTCAGACCCAAACTAATCCAAGTGAGTCTAAAAGGTCCTCAGTTCTTTCAGCCATCTGCAGTTTTTAGAACCAACAAAGCAGAAGCAGATTCCTCATCTCATCTCATGATTTAAAATGTAGTGAAGGACAAAACTGTTCAACTCTCAAGCAAAAATGTACAAGTAAAAGTAAAATTACCGATTTTAAAAAAAGTATGGTGTAAGCTACTCAGTTACAATAACATGAGTAAATGTAATTAGTTAGTTCCACCTCTGACTAATATTAGCTGATGGTAGCCCGAATATGCTGATTTATCTTGAAATTTGGTCTAACATCCCACTGGCTTCAGTTTTTCACTATGACTGTTTTTCTTTTTTCAGTTGGAAACATGGGATACAGCAGTATGACTCTGTTCTTTTTGTTTAACACAAATTGAGATTCCAACCCTGAGTGTCATCAGCATAATGGCCATTGTGTGAGGATGGTCAATTTGCATGCCGGGAGACATATGGAACATGGAAGATCACAGCAGACTGGAAACCACCCCAAACTGGTTAAGAGGTCAAATTTATTTTTGTGTAAATGTATGTGTATTTCTGTATTTTGAGTGAACTGTTACTTTACACACAACCCTGTGCCAAGGGAAAAAAAAAAAAAAAAACAGGAAATATACAGGAAATGATGGAAAAGACTGCAGGAGCTGCAGAAAAAAAAAAATCTAGAGAGTTCTGTTGCTCTATGGATGACGAAAAATTGTTCCCAGCCTGCTTGACTTGCATAATGTAATAAATGTAAACAACTTCTGCTGCCAAAACAGTGTCCAACTTTCTCTGGCTGTCGAAAAACAATTGCATTTTTGTTGACTAGCTTTCAAGTTTCTTGCATTGTGTATGCACAGTTGTCCCATACACAAAGAGAAAACCACAGGGGACACCACCCCACCCCCACCTAAGAGTTATTCTTTTATTTCTTCCTCAGAGGTGTTTTTTAATGGCCACTCCCCTATGCAGCAAGTCGTAATTCAGAAAGTTTCTGCTTAATTAGTTTAAAGAATCTTCCAGAGGGTTTTTTGTTGTATTTAATCACACTAATGGACACCTGAGGGTAAAAAATAATGAACAAATTTAGTGAGCCTCACTTGGTAGCCTCTCACACTCACTGATGCTGAAACACACAAATGAAACTTGATGACAAACAACAGCACACATCTATGACAGGGATAGAGAAGACGGACATGCAGGATCACATACCACTGCCATAATGTATTATCCATGCAGGAGTATAAGAGATTTTCTGATTGAAGCAGATACACATTCAAGCCTAAACTTAAATATTTCATTCTAAGACATTTTCTATGCAGACATTGCAGTTCATGTGAAAACAATACAGAGCCCTGACTCCCTGTCTTAGCCCTGTCTAAAAATTACATTCTTATGCAGCTGAACTGCATTCTCAATCATATTTTGAGCAATGTTATTATAGTTAAAAACTAAACCTAGGTGAAAAACTACACTTTAGGAAAAACAAAAACTAACTGAAATGATATAGTGTACTTACAAAACAAACTAAAATAATAAAAAAAAAAAATCTAGAGAAAATGAGTTTAGTTTTGCTGTTGGTCAGTTTGGTGTATATGTGCAAGCGAGTCAGCTTCCTTCACAGAGTGTTGGCTTTGGATTGGAAAACCTATTGTGACAAACACCCCCTGTATTAGAATAAAAGAACTAACTCCAACTAACACCGGCAGTAAGAAAGTCTCCACTCAAACTTACCTTTTTGAAACAATACAACTTCAACTGAAGCCAGCAAAGCCACTCTGGAAACTAAACTGTAATTTTTATTTAGTATTAAAAATGTTGTTTTCAGTTCAGTATAGTTTCAACTAATGAAAAATGTCACAACCTGGGGTGTATTCAACGTCGACGTACCTGTACGCAACGTCAAGCTAACAGAAACAATAAAGCTCTGAACAACCTGTTGCATTTGTTACGTCCGGCCTAGGGGAACCGAACGCACATGAAACGATGCTCCCCTCTTTCCCCACTCCCAAGGATGACCAAGGCCACAGTACTGCAGTCCAGCAAAAAGATCATTTATTTTAACAAGCAAATGGTAGCATTGTCTTCAGGGTGAGTTTGGCTCAAAACAACAAACAAAACAATCTGTCAAGAATTTAACTTACCTATTCAAAAGTAAAGAAAACAAAAGACAGGTCTCTAACCTGACTCCCTACATGTATAAACAGGAGAAAAAGGTTAAACAAAAGAGCTACTCACCCCTACAGCTACCTGGACTGCTAAACAACAATCTATAACACACAATCAAGTACAACCTCACACACAGAACCGCAAAGCCTGATACAGTTGGGAGTAGGGCAGAAGAGGAAGATCGGCTCAAACGGCGGCCATTTTATAGCAGCCCCCACCAATCGCCATCCACCAACCAGCAGCCAGCTCCAGGATAGACTCCAATGTGGTAGCACCACCCTGAGAAGAGGAGGAACAACAGCACCTGGAGAGAGAAAGACCCTAAGGATGGTAACACCACCCTTGACAAGGAGGGATAACACCACAACAAAAATCACAGCAATAAAATTGACCTATGACCCAGGGTCATAACACATTACACAAGCGTTGGAAGTATGGAAGCCGACAGGGCCATTCTCCTGGCGATTGTGGTGGAAGAACTGACTGAGGATGACAGTACTTTAAATGGATCACTAATAACAGGGGCACTGCAAAAGACTTTGGACATCACTGCCACTGCTTTAGCCATCACACACAGGAGGAGACCTCCAGCCTGGATCAGTGGTTATGTGGAAACTGTAGTTCCAAGCTACACTGACCTGACCTTGGTCGCTCATTTTAGGATGAGAAGACAAACATTTCAAGTGAAGGATCTGCTCTACTCTACTGTGTTTATGCACCTCCTGTGAGCTGAACTATCACTTAGACATAGACTTACCAACCACTGTTTAGAAAACGAAATAAATGATGAAAATGAAATAAAAGTGTTTTTTTTTCTAACCACCGTGTTTTAAGTTTTAAGTTGAATAAAAGTTGCCATATTATTGAAGAAAAACAATCATGTATGTCTGATCTATCATCATACTTACCACATACACGTGCTTTCACCCCTTCAGATGATGGGTAAAATCTGAAGCATTTCTCTCTCTTATATCCTATTATACATTCCAGTGGATTGCAAAAACTCCACAAGTTTTTTTTGTTCTCTCCACATCCCCTTTGATTAAAATAGTTGCCAAGTTAAAAATATCCTCCCCTAGTTTTGCCAGATCTCTAAATAGTTGTTTCCTTTGTTTTGAGTAAATTTTGCATTTTATGATGACGTGTTTAACCGTTTCTAATTCTTCACACTGACATTTCCCATCTGGATGTTTCTTAATTAGGACTAGCCCACTCTTCAACCTGCTATGCCCAAACCTTAACCTCATTAACTTTACCTCATCCCTCCTTTTTAACCCACTTGTTTTTGGAGCCCATTCTGTGACTGATGGATGGAATGAGTACAGGTGCCTTCCCTTTTTCTCCATATTCCATTCCCCTTGCCATTCTTTCATGATTTTCTCCTGTACAGTGGAATAAACCTCCATAACCCCAAGACCAATAGTAATTTGCACCTTTTTCCTCCTGTAATGCTTTCTTAGCTAGCTGATCTGCTGCTTCACTCCCCCGTATTTTTGCGTGCACTGGTACCCACATGAGCCCCACAGTGCATCCTAATTTCTGAATTCTTATTATTGCCAAAATTATTTCTGCTAAAATGTCCGGCCTGGCCTTGGACTTTCTGTTTTCTGTTGACTGTAATGCTGATATGGAGTCACTACAAATTACAGTAACCAGAGGCCTTTCTATTTCAATCCACCTAAGAGCACAAAGGATGGCAAACAGCTCTGCAGTATATATTGAGGTCTTATCTGGAAGCCTCCACCCCCTCCCTTTTTTTTTGACCCCATATAAACATTCCAAATGCTGCTCTTCCTGAAGAAGGGTCTTTGACCCATCCGTGTAATGTACACACTATCTCTCTATATTTCACTTTGATGTTCCTGAACTGTCTCATGTGAATCTCCTCTCCTCTCACTGACTTTGTTTTTGATACCTAAGTCAACCTCTGGTTCAGGCCACAACCACTGAGGAATTTCAGGCCAGAATATAGTTGGTCCTACTTTTGTATTACAGATACCAATCTCAGCTGCTTTTTTCCCTCATGGGATTGATATAGCTTAGTTTGGTATTTCTACCCAATTCTTCCCAGTACGGATCCATAAGACTGTTAGTTGGTAATTTTATTCCAGGGATGTGTGAGCTCCCCTGTGCTCTTTACATTATATACCAACAATTGCATAAAAGTCCATCCTGATAACTACATCATCAAATTTGCGATCCTGGGCTTGCTGCACAAAGATGGCAGTCCAGCAGGTTACCATTCTGAGATCTGTAAGTTTGTTCAGTGGTGTGACTCTAACCATCTGATGCTAAATGGAAAGAAAACTGAAGAGATGGTGTTCAGTCTTAAAGCTGTGGATGACTTGAGACCGGTGGTCATCCACAATGAACCCATCACTCAGGTCTCTTCATATAAGTACTTGGGAGTTTATATTGATGACACACTCAGCTGGAGGGCCCATGTGGGGAGTCTCTGCTCCAGACTGCAACTGAGATTGTACTTTCTGTGTAGATTGAGAGTTTTTGGTGTTGAGCATAAGTTCATGCTGTTGTTCTATCATGCCGTACTGGAGAGTACTACAAGGTACGGAATTACAGCCTGATACGGTAACCTGTCTGTACAGCTGAAGACACAGCTTATCCGTCGGGTACAACATGCCATGAAAATTATGGGCGTTGAAGATCATGCTTCTCTTCAAACCATTTATGAACAATCCATCATGAGACACGCACGAAAAATTCTGTCTGATCAATCTCATATTCTCCATATGTAGTTTAGTGTGTAATGTTGGCAAAACACTGTGTACTGTAATGGTTCGGGCAACTGACATTTATTGTTGCTGTGTGCTGCGATGGTACGGGTAATTGACTGATATTTGTTGTTTACTGTGTCCTCTAACGGTACGGGTAATTGATTGATTGACACTTATTGTTGCTGTGTGCCATGATGGTACGGGCGATTGATATTTGTTGTTTGCTGTGTACTGTATTGATACAGTTACCGATGTTGTCTTGTCTGTTTGAAATTGTTTTTATGTGTGATGTGTGTCGCCTGGTGCGATCATACAATGCTGCTGTCCTTCTCTTATTTGTAAACTGCAGGACCATCAGAGAGTCCATGACAAATTTCCCTACGGGGACAATAAAAGTATATGAAATGGAAAATGAAATGAAATATTCAGCAACTCATTTTCTGAAATCTCCACTGACACATTGTATATTACTCCCTTGCAACCAGTCCTGTTTGTTGGGGCATATCCTTCTACTGCTTTACCCATTAGTTTCTTTACTTTTAAAGCTTTTGCTTGCTGCTCTGATGATTTGCACACTATCATTAGTGCTCCATTATTTAATGTACTAGCATGAAGTACATCCCCCATTTCTTGTTTAAGTGCTTTTGATAACTTTAAAGGGCTAATTCCTCCAAAGCTACCACCCTCTTTTAGTTTGAAGACCCACTTTGTTAATTTTATCTCCTTTCCTTTCCACTTTTCTGGTCTTCACTTGTTGGTTATCCATGTCACAATCCTGTGAATTATATCCTTTCACCTTCTCCCTTTCCTTCCTTTTTCTTGCAGCACTTACAGTCTGCCACTCCTCTTCCTCCCCAGCTTCCATGATCCTGTCAGTGTTTTCCTTATACCTGATTATATAGTTTACAATTGTCTAAAGAAATCAGCAGACAGCAAGAAATAGTTCAAGAGTATAGTTTACTGGACCTATACAGGTCATTGGCCGACACCTTCTCTTCCACTCCCCACTAATCCACTAGCTACTTTCTTTACTGTCCGCAATCCAAAATCCACAACCAATTCTTTCGTTTTAAGTGATCGATTACTCCTACAGTTTTTGTAATCCACCAAACAACTTTCAATCCTACCACTCTCGTCTCTCTCCACTTCCGCCAGACAAATGAATCGTCCACACAGCAGGGATTTTCCATGCACCCTGTCTTTGTGCCATTCTCCAGCCAGCCACTCCTCATCAGCCTGATCACCTGCCACCTGGTCTCCCAGCCGCTCCTCGTTACCATTAACCCAGTATATGTACTCCTCTGCTTCATTCACTCCTTACTAGATCATCCTTCGTGCTATGCCAGACTTTACCACATTCATCTCTGGACTGACTTAGCCTTGGTTTGTCCTTGACCATCTCTCCTCATGCCAGCCTGGTAAACATTACAGTCTTCTGTCCCTGACCATGACAACTTCTGTCCCTGACCATGAGAACTGTCCGTCTGTTTCCTGGTTCTTGTCTGCCTGTGGCTGTGTGGCTTTCATGAGCTTCTGCGTTGTTGGGAAAGGTCGTCACACAGCTTTGTATCGACCTGCTGGCTCCGCTGTTCGTCTGTCCCCCTGTCTACTTACCTGTTGCCAGACTCGTTTCCTCAACAACCATGAACACTGCCTGCTCCAAATCGGTACTGTAGTCCTCCCATGTCTTACTGACTGAAGTAAGCTCTTCCACTCCACATTACTTAGCTGTTCGCCAATCTAATGTTACCAGTCCTGGCTCCCTGACTCATTCACCTACCAAGAACTGCTTATGCTCACGTGGGCTCTGTTGTGGCTCACCTGCCGTTGTGTCCAAAGCCTGCTTTCCCTGTGATAAGTTAATTAAAGGACATTATGACCTTTGCTATTGGTATTGTGTGCTGCAACGGAGTCCTACCAGTCACTCTTGTTACAGAAAAATACATAAGTATAATAACTGGTTTCAAGCAGGAGCCGATTGAGAGAAATATTCATGGGTTGCTAAAAGCTGGCATGGAAATTTTACGAGGTGGCAAAAGTGGATTTTCAGTCTTGCAAAATTTCCCACCAGTGACTACTTAATTTTTTTTTTCTATTAGACTGCACAAATTGAGTTGACAGCTGGGGTATCAAGGCCTATTTTTAGGGTGGCCACTGCCACCCATGCCACCATGGTGGATCCACCCCTGGTTTTGAGGAAAAGGTATTTTTGAAGCAGATTGCGGTTGTTTGTAGTGCTTCACAGGAACGTTTGTAATCCATTATTTTCCAGGCCACACAAGGCGACGGGTGAAGTGTCCCACCAATTTGAATGCAAACATCCTGGACTTGAGCTTGTTTTTTGAAAATGTTTTGTTACATTACTGTAACCTATTTTTTTAAGACCAAACCTAAACTTTCCCCAAGTTTAAAGGAACACTCACAACGTTTTCAGCAAAATCCCCGACTTCCCCAGACTGAGACAAGATGTTTCATACCATTTTCACCTCTGCACGTCCACTGGTTCAGTTCCTTTGTGTAGCATTTCCTGATATATTTAGTTTCAGGCCTCCCACTGCTACTGCTAAACAAAACAACTACAAAATCAAATCAGTTATAACTGTAGAATGATACTAATGATAATACATTTAATTTACACTGAAAGACAAATATTAAGGAATTAACTAATCAATAATAAATAAACAACAAGCATAAAAAGCAGCAAGGATGATGATTGTATCAGAATAGACACATAGTTTAAAAATGCTGAGTCACATTCAGTTTACAAATAGTTATCATACCTTCACATCCGTCACCTGTTTCTTCTCTGTGCTATCATCAATAATGGAACTCCTGCTCCTCCTCCTGCGGTGTGACGGGGGGTGACCTTCCTGAACTACACACTGCAGACACATTCATCTACCTTTTATGGGTTTTCCATACTAAATATTGAAAATGCATCATGCCCCAAAATTCTGCTGGTGGCCATGGTGAGGTCAGCAGGTTCTACAGGAGGCATTTGCTATCAAGACACATCATAGTGCTGCTTTCACCAAATGAGTCTCCTTCTGTCACAGTTGTTGGTCTAGGAATTGAAAACTTCATGTCTATTGTTTATTGTAATCAGGTCTATTGTATATTGTAATCTATTGTTCTAAACACATTTATCCCCATCTCCTTTTTAAGAGGGCATAATGAGGATGACTTAATTTACAAGCAATATAGCAATCAGTGTACAACTCTGTGGCAATTTTAAAATAAAATTAAATGGTTTAAATAATAATATTGGGGTCAAACTAGTTTTCATCAGAGTTTCAGCTGGTTTTGATGGAGTCTGTGAAGTGACTGTTGGGGACACATAGGACAAAGATGCTATTCATTCATGCGTTAATTATTAATTATATTAGTATAATATAGCAAGGGTGCTGGATGGATGCTGGTGCCACCAGAAATAAGAGTTGAAGAGAATGGAGCAGAATGGTCATCACACTGTTTGTCGTGTTCATTTGGTTGGAAAAGAACAATAGAGAACAATATGACAATTATGGCAGTTGCTATGGTGAAAATGCAAGTCAGTAGGGCTGTTAAGGGCCTCGCACTTGCATGAGAACCGTACAGATATGTTGTTGTGGTGTGTTTGTGTGTCTGTGTGTGTGTCTGCAGTCTAAAAGTCCTGTTTACATTTGAATATGTTTGTATCCTGCTGTTTTAGACAAGTGGTTTGACAGCTGTCAGGAAATCAACTGAAATCTGACATCAGTGACAAGATGAACAGAACATTCAGCATCTGCAAACTAGCAAACCTGCTGCTCAGCATCATCAAACACTCTGAATATAACCTCTTAAATTGTACAGTCATAGTTGACTGATTTTAATAATTGATCTTTATTTTTCTTGAACAGATCCAACAAATAGATCACCAATTTTAAGATGCAAAGAAATTGATGTGAAAAAAAGTCAGTGTTATTTTTGTTTTTGTTTGTTTGTTTGTGTGTGTGTGTGTGTGTGTGTGTGTGTGTGTGTGTGTGTGTGTGTGTGTGTTTGCCTACCCTGATACTGTAATCTACACTAAAAGTGTCTAAAAGTAAGCGGTGGTATTTGCTGCATGGCAGCTAGAGAGGATACAGCAGGCGCTACGCCTGAAACGGATAAAAGACACAAAGAACACAAATCACCTGCGTGGAAGTACTTCACTCTAAATGAGGAAACCTGCAAAGTGACCTGTACTATCTGCAAGTCGACTCTTAGTACAACAAGAGTACGATCATCATGCTCGACCATTTCAAAGGGCATAAAGTTGCCGTGAGTGAAGGGAGTCCTGACAGTCATCCAGTGCAGACGACCATGATCAACTAAAAGATAAGGTAAAGATAAGGAGAGCTTAAAATACAAGTTGCTCAACTTGGACAGAAGTGAACTATAATGATTAGATCCACTGACCAGAACCATGTCTGGTCACCTGTGCAAAGACGTCAGAATCTTTCATACGACCTGCTTAAAAAAGACAGCAGCAGCTTGTAAAAAAAACCTTGTGGTGGCAGAAACACAGTTTGTAAACACAATGTTCAAAGTTGGCCCCTCCTCCCTGGCTAAGCAAACCACCAGCAGCTAGTTTTAATTTCCTAGGATGGCAATGGCAAAATTGGCCCACCAGCACCTACCTGTCCAACAGAAAACAGGCCAACAGCATGTTGCTCTTCATCCTCATTGTCTCCTTGAGTGCTCGCCAGTGGGTGAAAGCCAACCCCAGATTCACTCTTGTTGTGGAAACAAGCTTTGTCCACTTGGCGCTGGAGTATTCCTTTAACCTATGCTACCACATTGTATTCTGTGCATGATTATATACCTGATATTTGTGATGGGAAGACACAATCTAGAGCGTGGATCAGTTTTCTTTTTCTGCCTTGTTTGTTTTAGTTTAGCTTTGTATCTAGTTAGGTTTTAAGTTGTACCCTTCTGTAACCATGCAGTTTGGAGGTGTTCTGAACATTTTCCCAGCTGGTTGGTTTTCTTTTTCCAACCATGATGTCACCATTGCAGGACTACCCCACTTGTTCAGTTGTTGTTTACAGTCAGGATCAGCTGATGGCCCTCCGACCAGCCAGCGTGGCTGCCCACCATATCCTTGAGGAGATTAGGAGAAAGATCTGGGTAAAAAGGGGTAAGGGATCGAGGACAAGGCAGAGGAAATCAGAGGCACAAGGGAGAGGAGATACAAGCCATGTCTCCCCTCTCTCATCATGGAAAATGTGAGGTCGCTGGCAAATAAGATGGACGAGCTAATGGCGCTAGCCAGGGACCAATGGGAGTTCCATGAGTGTAATTTAATGTGTTTTACTGAGACATGGCTCAGAGCTCCCCTAAAAACATGATGCAAGAAATCTGGGGGATCTCTAAAATATGTATTGACTAATATGTAGGGTTTTTCTTCCATATAAAATTCAGAGGTGGCAGTTCTTAAATTTCATGCCCTGGCTCAATTAAACACATTCTTTCTAACCTGAATGAAACACAGAGAAAGCAGGGTCAAATACGACGTACAGCAGTCCCAGGACATAGGCACATCAGTACTCTACCAAGTAGCATTACACAACTGGTATCAAGAACTAGGAACAGAAACCTCTAAGGGACTGGAAGATATGTGGACAGATCTGAAAAACATGTGGAAAGACACATGTGAGGAAATGGTAGGGAGAAAGAAGACAAACAACAAACCCTGGTTATCCACATATACAGCCCAACAAGTGAGCAGGGGAAGGGAAAAAAGGAGGCACTCAACAGAAGTAAAACCAGAGCAACTAAGGCAATAGCACAGAAAGAGTATACACACACAAACAAGGAGGTAAAAACAAGACAAAATACATCTAGGACCTGACACAACAAGCAGAAGAAGCAGCAGGAAAAAAGATTTGAAAGAATATTTGAAAGAACTATATCTGACTACAAAAAGACGCTGTGGAAAGTGATGGCCCACTATGGCATTCCACCTAAAACCATTAACATCACAAAGAGCACCTACCAAGAGATGCAATGCTGAGTCCTCCATGAAGGATGTGTGTCAGAGGCCTTTGAGGTCCTGACTGGTGTTCCTCCTCTGTATAGACTGGATCATGACAAAAGTAACCTGCAAGAGCCGAACTGGCATACAGTGGAGCCTGACAGAGCTGCTTGAGGACCTGGACTTTGCCGACAACTTGGCACTGCTGGCACACACACACCAGCAGATGCAAGAAAAGTCTGAAAAGCTAGAGAAGACGGCTGCTGTGCTTGGGCTCAAAATTAACTCCTTAAAAACCAAAGTAATGAGAATTAACAGTAATAACACCTCATCAATAATCATGGACCAAAACCAACTTGAGGATATAAACAGTTTCACATACCTTGGGAGTATTATCACTGTGGATGGTGGTACAGAAGTGGACGTCCAAGCTAGAATTGGAAAAGCAAGCACAACGTTTAACATGTTAAACGATATCTGGAAAACAAAAAACCTGACACTCAAAACCAAATTACAGATCTTCAATTCAAATGTCAGGTCCACTCTTCTCTGTGGAGCCAAAACCTGGAAGATCACCACCACCATACTCAACAAGCTGCAGGTCTTCATCAACCGCTGCCTCAGACTCTCCTGGGAATATACTGGCCCAACACCATCTTAAACGCCAACCTGTGGGAACTCACCAAACAAGAAACAATAGAAATGCAAATCTGGAGGAGGAAATGAAAGTGGATAGGCCATACACTCAGAAGACAGAAATCAATTACGAAGAAAGCTTTGACATGGAACCCACAGGGCAGGAGGAAGAGAGGCAGACCGAGAACCACCTGGAGAAGAACCACAGACCAGGAGATGAAGAAAGAAGGGCTGTCATGGCAACAATTGGAGTGGAGGGCCCAGGACCGAAGAGGATAGAGGAGCTTCATCGATGGCCTATGTTCCTCAGGGAACTTAAGTAATTTTAAGTAAGTACGTTTCTAACCCAAGATGCAATAGAGTTACTATAGGAATACTACAGAAATGTTATAGTGGTCGTGCATATGTGTGCGTTGTGTGATAGACTGATTTTTCATCAGAAAGCTGATTAATAATAACAACAAGTTCATAAGGTATTTGAAAATGTTAAAAACTTGGTTAAAAAAAAAAAAAGAAAAGAGACAGACAAGGAGAAATTCCATTCCAAATTTCATTCAATTTACAAAATGTTGTATAAAAATGTCCTGTGGAAAAAGAAATGGTTAAAAATGTTAAAATGCAAGGAGTGTATAAGAAATTTAAAAATGTTAAATATATTTGATAGTTAAGAAAATGTTTAGAAAGGTGTATAAATACCTGTGGTGATTTGATCTGTCATCGGTTGGTTGATCCTGAGGAAGGAAATCCATGTTCGATTGGCGATGCCTATAGAATCCGGAAGGGGGAGCACTCCGCATGATGCCTCATTCTTAATGAAGCAACTGAACAGAGAGCAGTGTGTCGGAGTGTCTCATTCATATTCCCCCTTTTCAGGCATAATTCAAACTTTAATCTTTGTTTATTTTGGTGTGTGTTTGCTTACATGTTGATTTATGTTCTGCTTACTTGGTGACATGATTTTGAGCGTCTTAAAGGCATCAGAAGCATTTGAATTCATGTTTTGTACACGGCTAGCTGAAGTGACTAGCATAGCCACAGCATACACTGCGCAGCCTGACTCAATGTGATGCACGTTTTGAAGCGCTGCTGCTATTGTTAGTTTTTCTGTGTATGTTAAATATAATGTGTACTCTTTCTCAAAGTGTGTTTTGAAAATCCAGTCAGTACGCTCAGGTTTGGCAGTCCATGTTTATTTGTTAATTTGTATAGGATATTTTTAATACTTATCTGACTACTGTAGAAAGAAAAAAAAGAAATTATATTAGAAAGTATTGCTTTCAATGTAAAAAAATATATATTGTTATTATGTTACGTTTACATACATTTTGTACCTCTGTAAATTTTCATTCTTAATGAAGCAACTGAATGGAGAGCAGTGTGTCGGAGTGTCGCATTCATATCCCCCCTTTTCAGGCTGTAACAGTTGCAGTTACTACAGGAATACCACAGAAATATCACCGTTTGACTTATCCATCTATGTGAGAACCCTCTCAGACCCATTGGAATAATAACATAATAGGTTATATAATCTGAGCCTGAACGTGATTGGGTCAAGCCTGTAACAGATGTGAAATGTGTCCTCAGTGATTGGCAGCTGCATTAAAATGAGGCTGGTGTGCGCAAGAATGTCCCCTTTTGTTAAATACCTGCTGCTTGTTAAATGCTATTTTATTTTTATTTTTTTGAGTGGAAGGAGGACTAGCAACGTGGGAATTTAATTGTATGGTCTCTCTCTCTCTCTCTCTCTCTCTCTCTCTCTCTCTCTCTCTCTCTCTCTCTCTCTCTGAAATGTTACATGTTTCCATACAGAGGGGGAAAGTGAGATCCTAACACAAGTGGGCAGGTGAGATGCATTTGGAGTCACATGTTAATACCAGATGGGCATGGTGGAGGACTAAATCTGGGAGTGTAACACTGAGTGTAGCACTGAAGAAAGCTGAAGCCCTGAGGTCCTTCAACATCTGCCAGACTATGCTGAGGATGTTTTATGAGTCTGTGGGGGCTCTCCTGTTTGCTGTGGCGTGCTGGGGCAGCAGGTTGAGGGCAGCGGACACCAACAGACTCAGCAAGGCTGGTGACGTCACAGGGGTGGAGCTGGACTCTCTGGCATTGGTGTCAGAGAGGAGGAGGCTGTCCAAACTACACGGCATCTTGGACAGTGTCTCCCAGCCACTCCATGACACACTGGCCAAGCACAAAAGTGCTTTTAGTGCACTGGTAGGATTAATGCACACACTAAGACTTAATGTACATAATTTTGCACATACCTTTGATACAGCCTATACATATGCACACACTTATTGGTAAGGCACATATTTTTATAGTTTTATATTTTGTATTTCTTTCCATTTTCTACTTATAATTTAATTCCTCTTTTGAGAATTGAGCATCTGTAATTGACCCAATTTCCCTGCGGGGATAAAAAAAAAAAAGTATTTCTGATTCTGATTCTGATATTTTTGTCTGAACCCAACCTGAGCACAAGAGCTTAGTAACCGAGCCCGACTCGAACCCGACTGGCATACTTTTTTTTTGTGTGTCTGAACCCGATCCAAGACCAAGATTTTGCTTGTCCTCCATTGCTAGGTTACATTTACTGCCTGAAATATAGCCTACGTGTTGCCTTCAGCGTCATCGCAGAAACTCCAGCACTATACAGGAAGTTGCCCAGAACAGACAGGAGGTCCATCATTTTTCACGGAATTAACACTGACATGACTGAACCTGACACAAACCCGAACAAATTTCTAATTTTTTGTTCCAACCCAGCCTGATCCATCAGGTCCCAATGGGTTTGGGTTAATGCCAGAAGTCAAACGTTTTAAAGCTTCTAAACCCATTCTAACCACTTCCCAGACATCACCTGTCAATCAAAGAGTGTGGGCAGGACTTGGATTTCTTGTTGGTGGAGTTTGAGTTTCTCTTTTCTTCATCTGCCATCTTCTTCCCCTTCTGTTTGTTCAAAACAACATGGAAAAATAAAATTGCATCACTGATGAGGTATAGAAATATGACACAGGAACAAACCTGACATTTATTTATACAAAAGTGTCACCAATTATTACTGTTGTCAGTGTTTACATGGTGAAATATGTACAGTGCGACTGCAAGAGAAAGCACTGGAAATGACATTAAGCATTCTTTATACGGCACACCTGCACACACACACACACACACACACACACACACACACACACAAGCATACAGAGAGAAGGGGAGCAAGAGTGCCTCAGAAAAGCACACACATACACACCCACTGAAAAAAGCACTCTTCCTGCCCAGTTGGAGGGAGGGGAATACACAATTTGTTGTGCTTAGTGCTGAGATGCTGAAATCAGCGAAACATTTTGCTTCATAACAGTCCTGCCCCCATTTACGACTGCTTTCACTGCACATTCACAGACTACAGAGACGGACGCAGGCGAGCGGCCAGCCGGCAGTAATTGGTTTGCTTCACCTGCTGAGACACACACAGGTGACAGGTAAACAAAACTGTCATGATAATGGGAAGTGCTTCCAAACAGCCTTGCTTAAACATTCAGCCGAGCCAGCACACAGGGCCAAGTCCAGTTCAGAGAGACAGAGCCGGAGTCTACTGGGGTCCAAAAACCTGGCTCACACCAAGGTTAAAAAAAAAAAAAAAAAAAAAACTAGGTGTGTTAACTGAAATAAAAAATAAAAATGAGGCTTTACAAAAAAGGATAACTCACTTCAACTTTACATTGTGTGTGTTTACAAAATGAGCTAAAATAAACTAAAATTATGGAGAAAATGTCTTTTTGTCTGTGTCAGTTTATTTCATGCATAAGCCTGGTATTTTGAAATGTATTTTCCAATTTTTGAGATGTGGCAGATTTATTAAACTAAGTATTTTCAAAAAATAAAAACTAAACAAGCAAAAAACTAATAACCTTGGTTCACACCAACCGGTAATAGAAAGTCTGTTTGAACTGCTTCAATTTGAATTTGGTACGCTTGTACTGAAACATCAAAAAAGGTACATCTCTACCCGTTTTTTTCTTGACCAAAAATTTTATCTGCTTTGTTTTTTGTGTGTTTTCATTTCTTGTGGTACTTTAAACATGTACATAATGCATAATAATAATAATAATGATAATGATAATAATGCATAATACAGGTGATAACTGAGAGACACTCAAACAAACATATAGGGAAAAAAGACAGAAAGCAACATCAATCATAAAACAGATTCTATTACAAATAGCAAATGAATTAAATTTGCAAGTTTTCATATAACCGATTTGTTGCCAGAAGAAGCTTCTACTAAATGTAGAATCAGAATGAGAATCAATGTTATTGGCTGAGTGTGCTTATGTATATAAGGAATTTGACTCGCTATGTATATCACAAACAAAAAACAGAATAAAAGTGGGATTAATAAGTAGAACACTGGAGGTAAGTATGTATACACAACAAGGTACATCACAACTATACAGAGAGTTGTTATGGCTGAGTCATTTACAACCAGTGTGCAGCAGTTTTATATGTATGTACAGTTGTACATTTATATTGCACATCTGAGTTAATTACCTTTATATTGCACAGGTGAGATATTTAACAAGAGGTAGTGCACATCAGAGATACAGCACGTGAGAGAGAGAAGAGAGGCTGTTTACTGGCACGAGGCTGCAGGGATAATGAGTTCAGTCTCCTCCAGACTTCCTGTGAAGTCAAAAGATGCAATTCACAAAGATGCAAAACATTGACGTGATATGAGCTGGAGGAGGCAGGCCAGTCTGCAGACCACCTGCCAGTAGTTGGTCCACAAACTGGTGACATCACAACAGTCATGTCAGATTCCTGAAAACTTGTCTCTCTTTCCCAGCAAAAAAACAAATAATTCCTTGGTCTTTTCTGCTGCCATTCTTCTTCTCCTTGCGACGAGACATTTTGCTGGTCAGAGCTACATTTTGATCTACACATGAAAAATAAAGGTGCTGACTGGAACCAAAAATGTTGTTCAGAGTGATGCCATAGAAGAACCATTATTGGTTCCACACAGAATCTTTTTAGCAAAGGGTTGTTTAAGGAACCATTCCTATAGATGGCTCCAATAAAAATGAAGAACCTTTATACATTAAAGAACCACATAAAGCACATGAAGAATCAGCCCCTAAATAAAGAGGATCTTCAATTGGTGATGGTTCTTTGTAGAACCACAGAGCATTTTGAAAAACCATTTAAAAAACAGTTTTTTCTGAGTATGACTCATTTTAATGCTATATCGGAATACAGCAGAGCTCAAACATATACACTTGAGCTGCATCACTGATAATATATGTTACCATAATAAATATTCCATAGCTTACAAACCCAACTCACACAATCACGGTTCACAAAATATAATTAAATGACACTTGAGTCCAAAGAAAAATTTCCTGTTGGGACAATAAAATATGTTACACTTCATTTCTTTATTGTGTTTTATTGTTCCATTTATTTAGTTTATTTTAGCATCTAAATAATTCCAATGACTCTCACTGCCTCAAACTAATAAATGATGATATGATAAATGATGAGTCACTGTAATCAGTGACCTTGGTTGGGTTTTCATGTGTGTTCCGTAATCCATTCTAATGCTACATGTTTCAGCTCATGCAAAGCAGAGAGGAAGCCCAACCAAGGCCATCGACTGATGTGCTTATTTGCTCCATTAGAGTGGGCCACTTTCATGGTGAGTAGGTGTTTAATTAGCAAAGAATGTATTTGAAATTTCCACGCAATTACCCACAAATCACATCAGCCATGACCTCAAAGGTGGTGAAACCAGAAACTGTTACTGTGTCACTGTGTTGCCAAACAGATGCTGCAAACCTAATTTATGGTTTTTATTTGAAGGTTTTCCTGTAGAACTCCAATACAAATAAACTACACTGCATTGTATTAAAGTTGCACAAATATAGGCAGGCTTAAGATTTCCTGGATTTTCAGATAACCATGGCAACCCTGGTTTCATGTTTATGATCTTATAGATTTGAAATATTCATCTAGAACAAGTTTTGTGACACAACAGGAGCAAAACATTTGGTTTTTAGAGGTTTTTTGAGGTAACTGTTGATGTAGTCTATCTATCTATCTATCTATCCATCTATCTATCTATCATTAATAAAAGACATTTCTAAAAAATGTTTTGCTTGTCAGGCCTGTCCTCAGCAGTGTCTCCATGTTGGTAACTTTGAAATGTCTGTAATTTAACTTCTTTAGTTTAATTTAACTCACTTTTCATTAAGTTAAAAAAAATCAAACATTTAAATTCTGTCAGATTAGATTGGTATGGATGGAGTCTTTTCTGTATGAGAGAACACAATGAACATTATTTGAGAGTACTTCAACAGTGAAAGGAGAAGGCTTTTGCCAAATACTGGTGACTTGTGAGCAGCTAATGAAGCCTCCTGATTGGCTCCTGTGCTCTGGATCAGCGGTTGTGTATTTTGATGTGCACTGAGAGGAAGACTGGAGACTGCAAAGTCCAAGACCTCCGCTGGAGAGCAGACACACCAGACTGTGATCTCTGCCTCAGTGTTTCAGCTTTTGTTCAATTTTTTAATAGATACAAGCAAACGCAGCCAGACTGGGAGGAAAATCTGAGGGAAACTTCTGGAGAATCTCTGTTATCTTTCCCCCTTTTCAGTCCATTTCTTAGGCAAATACCATGTATCAGAGAGGAGAAACATGAGACAAAATGCCTTGTACTCAGTGGGTGGTGTGTTCATTTTTAACAGCGGCGATGGCTTTTGAGGGAGGAAGCCCACCCTGTCCCCCCTTTTACACTCCCAGGGCATCCACCCCTATCACACCTGATACCAATTCAAAAGGCACCCATTAGGGGGGAGGTGGTTGGAGTGGGTGGCGTGTAAGTCTTGTTTCCAGTGAGACCTTTCCTGTGTCCAGTTTCCATTTTGTTGTCTAAACCAAACCACATGACACTGACGTGATTAGAGCGAGAAAGCCTGATGTGTCTGATCCTGCCACGTAAACAGTCATTTATGCTCCCTTTACATACAAAAACAAATCTGCCTCCATGCCGCCTTTACCCTGGCATGGATGTCAAGCAATAAATCCACTAGAGGGCAGCTCAGAGTCAAAAGTCTCTGACAACAAACATGGCCATTGGTGGAGGAGGTTGTATTAATGAACCTGCTACAAAGAGACAAAAGCAGAGGCTGTGATGTAGACGGTAGTGGTCTGTGCACTATTCTGTTCTGTATTATTATCAGTTTTCTTCTTTCTTCTTCGAGTGCTGCTCCTAGACCAGCCTCTCTTGAACAATTGGCTACATTGCCCCGACCATTTCCAGTGGTGTTGCTCCATTTTGTAAGCTTCCTGAAAATGTGCACAAATACGGACAAAATGAATGCAGAGAACGGACAGAAGGCTACATCCATATCCATATCTTTATTGAAATGAGCCTGAAGGGCCTGTTGGTGTTGGTATCAGACGGGAGAGGGGTGCGAACAAGCTGCGGTATTTGATGACCTGGGACTGAGGATGTGTTGCCACCCACCACGACCACCTGGGAGGGCACTGTGGCAGGACGGCAGGACCACCACTATAACACTGCTAATTTTACAATTCCATTTTCTCCTTTTATCTGCCCACTGTCCCCAGTGGAGAGATATTTATTAAACTAATAAATAATTATGCTTTCAAATTATATGTACTAGGGCTGCATATAATTTGTAGTACAGCAGGGAAGTATAAAGTTGTGATCTTAATTTTCAGCAGTTGTATTTCTCGGTAGAAAAGTCAAACTGAAGTTACATTAACTTAAATTTATAGACAAACTTCACATCTGAGACAGTTTGCTTTTTTGCTTTGTCCATGGGACACAAAGGATTGTGGGATAGCGTACTGAATGTAGATTTATCTGGCATCTGCCTTCGTCTTTGCTTATATCTGTGTTAGTATGCGTGTGTGTGTGTGTGTGTGTGTGTGTGTGTGTGCATGCACGCACATGACCCAGCTTGTTAAGAGCCTCTCTGTCTGCACAGCCAGTACTGTAATGGTGAGATAAGCCCAAGATGGATTTCTAGTTGTCTTAACTCATTTCTCCATGTTCTAATTACACACACACACACACACACACACACACACACACACAATGACCCATGCATAAGGACACACATATATACAAACAAATACACCCATGCCACCACATACATTGACCCACACACATATACACACACATACATACATAACCAATGACCTCATTATTGTTGTGACTTGTGTGTGTGTTTGCATGCATGCATGCGTGTGTGTGTGTGTGTGTGTATGTATGTGTGTGTGTGTGTGTGTGTGTGTGTGTGTGTGTGTGTATGCATGTGTGTGTGTGTGTGTGTGTGTGTGTGTGTGTGTGTGTGTGTGTGTGTGTGTGTGTGTGTGTGCGCATGTGTGTGTGGGGGGCATCTGTCCTGACATCAGTGCCCAGTTAACCCTGAAATCCCTTCCTGATTCACTTCCTCTCCCTAGAGAGAGGAGTGTGTGTGTGTGTGTGTGTGTGTGTGTGGGTCAGGAGGCTAAGGACATGAAGGGAGAGAGATACTGGCAGTGAAAAGGGAATTTTAAATTCACATTGGAGGAGTAACATATACCACTTCTGTTATATAACAGTAACTGTAATATTAGTCCATTGTAAACAGTAACTCAGTACTCTGTGACTCAGGTAAGAAGCAATACTACAGAACTCATTAAATTACCGCAAATATATCTATGCTGTTACAAACTCACCTTGCCTCCCTCTGCCATCAGCCTGCTATGGGAATAGTGCAGGATTACCACAGTAACCACAGTGTGTAGATTTGGTCTGTGATTTTTTTTCTTTTTACTGTGTTTGAAATAAAACTATTTCTACAACGGTTTATGACACTTTACTGTCAATGATAGAGTCCTGCACGGTAAATGTAAACTGCTAGACTTGTTTAGAGAGGTAAAAACTCCTTTTCTAAGATCAGTCTATCCTAAAAAGCATAAAGCAGTTAATCTCTGTGTCTTTCAAAGGCCAGTTTTTCAAGATACTGTATAAAAGTCAGCTGATTGTAGAACAACCCACTTCTGTTTGTTGCTTTTGCTTTTTTTTTTCTCGCAGCTATGCTGTCAACACAGACATGTTTCTGGTTGCTGGAGCTCCTTGAGGTCATGTGTCAGTGTCTCTAACATCTCAAAATAAAAGTTACCCTCTACCCATTCAAAGCAAACCAAGTTAGGCTACGCTGATGTTAGCAGTTGTTGTTGTTGTTGTTTTTGCGCCGATGAGCCACAGGCCAGATTTTATTCTAAGTAATGTTTATTGTGAGTTACACAAAAATTGGATTATTTTTCTTTAATATGAGACATTGATACATATGTGACTAATGGTGATGTAATGACTGTGGAAGTGGTCAGAATGGCAACCTTATGTTTCTTTCCTCACTGTGGAGGTACACCTGGCTGTCAGTGCATCATCATTCAGTATCAGCAGCAGGGCCTTAGCTTAGTAGTTAGTTAGTGCGGCTACTGGCCAGGCTAACAGGCTACCCCCCACAGCTAATGCACTGAACCAAGGTTACAGCAGTGGCTTACCAAAACATCAAAAAAAAAAAAAAAAAGCAGCCACAGTGACAGGGGAGAGGTGGAGAGGTAATTTGTTTATCAGTATTACATTTTTAGAAGTTTTTCCATTAAAACATATCCCTTAGTACCTTAAATGTAACTCTAAACCTTTCCCTCATTAAAAATGTGCAGATTTCTGAATATGCCAACAGGCCCCGCCCACTCCCTTGCCTGCTAGCTGTCCAGTTGGTAACCACAGCTCTGCGCACACAACCAGGAATTCCTGTCTTAAACAATGTGACATATTTGAAAACCTACCCATGATTTTTTTTTTTTTTTTGCCAATCTCTTTGTTCCACTAATATTGTTGACATGAAGCAGCCATTTCCAGTTGGTCTTGTTGCAACCGGTGGAGCTGCTGCTAATGATATGCAACGCCATGCTCTGTCAGCTGACGGCTGATTGGCTGTGGGATTTGTAACGTAGCAAATCTAGCTGTCCTAGGGTCTGTCTGAATCTCACACACACCTCCACCTTCAGTAGAGCAGTGTGAAAACAACTCTTTAGTGACAAACTTTGCACAGATACAAGTCAGTAGAGTCACATTTTAGGAGACAGAAACAGAAGAAAAACACAATTTTGAGTGGAGGATGACTTTGAAAAATTGAGCTTTGGTAGATCGTTTGTTTGTATAGTAACAAGAAGATTTCCTTGAAAAATGGGTACTGGAACCTGTTGTTTCTTATACTAGCAACTAATGAGGCTATTTCACAGCCATTCTACCAAAGTTCAGTTTAGCTCTAAAGGCAGACTGTGCAGTCTGAAATGGGAGGGCACTGCACTTTGTTTCCTAATGTTAAAAGGAAGAGGCTGAGGAAGGAGCAAACCACTCAGGTTCATGCCAAGACTAATAACCCACAGAATGAATGGAGCACTTTTAAATGTCTTCAGTCTAATGTTTTGATGTCAAATGAACCAAAAAAAGTATTGACATGAAACGCTCTTATATTTTGCTTTTCGATGGGATAAATGAGTTCTTCTGAACAACTGAGGCATTTCTAAGTTAAAGATGCCTATATTAGCTGACTCTAACTCTGTCCTATTCTTTTGAGAATTGACCAGCATTCATCATTCTTCACCACATCACAACAGCCTTTGATACTGCATAGCCTGCCTTTAATGAATATATGGGGAGATGCACCAGTATAGACTAAGCAGCAAGTAATCTGTGAAATGAACGCTTGCTTGTTTTTTTGTTGTTCAGCACCGAGCGTGCAGAGAAATGTTCACACTTTTGTCTGATATGGATCACTCACAACAAACATGAATGTGAGCAGTCAAAGCAAGAAGTTCACACTGACAATCACAGCATGTAGCTGGTGTGAATGTAGCCTTCGTCATTCTGGTTTTGCCTAATTTTGCAAATAATTGAAATCCCTCCTAATGCCCCCTGTCTTCAATGAATCTGCATGTCTGCACATAAACTCTTACTTACTTCTACCTTTTCCAGCTGCAAACACCACTAATAATAATGTACACCTGTTAAGCACATATTAAAAACACTAAATCAATAGGAAGTATAACCATGTGCCAGATATGAATAGAAACAGCACATCAGCACTACCGTCCTCCCCCTCTGCCCCGTGGAGGGTTTTTTATTATTACACCGGCTTATTAGACTCTCTGGGAGAAGGTAGTTTTATTAGCAAGCAGATCAATGTCCTCAAGCTATTAAAAACCTTTTAAGATGTGTCGCACTTCATGGGCCACTACCTCCGTCCATCTGTATCATCTGATCTGTGTGGCCTCGGGGGAACTGACTTTTATGTGGTGATAAATGGTTTAGCTGCAAGCATGAGACTGTTTGAGATCCACGTGCTAACAGGGTTACAGCTAACAGGCTATCCGTTCTGCCTGTCTTTATCAACGTTGTATCCTATTCCATAGGGCGAAGCTCCAAGTCACACCCAATTCCATGAAGTTATTTCTGTGTGTTTTTAAATGAGACCTAGCTTTGCCTCAACATACAGCTGTTTTTCTCACAGTACCCTCAAACTGACAATTGCACATGGAATTTTGACATCCAAACGCTGTATCCAAGTCTGGATACAACTTCGTATTTATCTTCTCAAATAGGTGTAATTAAATATTACTACACTTTTAACCGTGGCCACTGAAAATGAAATTAGGATAAAGGCCCAAAGTTGTGTGAGTGACCATTTGGCTGGAATTGGATACAGTGTCTGGAGTTGGGTAGTTTGCAAATACCCCCACCACCATCTGCAATACCTAAAAAAGATAAAGACATAACAAACCCTGCTAATTTTCTGCCTATAATCTGATTAACCTATATTATAAGTTTTTAACTAAGATCTTAGCCCTGCATCTGAAAAAAGTATTACCAGGTATTATACATTCTGACCAAGTTGGTTTTATGAAGAATAGGTCTTCAATAGACAATATGAGAAAACTATTACATTTTGTATGAAAAAAAAAATGTATAAATATATATATATATATATATATATATATATATATATTGCCCTCTCTTTTGATCCTAAGAAGGCATTTGATCAAGTCCAGTGGGAATTTGTATTTGCAGCTTTAACACATTTTGGATTTGGACCAACTTTTATTAAATGGATTAAAACATTATACAAAAAACCCAAAGCAGCAGTGATAACTAATGGTGTAATGTCACCTTTATTCAACCTTACTAGAGCCACTCGGCAGGCATGTGCTCTATCATCATTATTGTTTAACATCATATTGGAACCGCTGGCTATTTCCATCAGCGCAAATGCAAATATTAGGGGAGTGGAAGGAGGTGTGAAAGAGCACAAATTGTTAATGTGAACTCGATACCACACCTTATGGACTCAATACAGTCCTACTGCAGACTATCAGGATATAACAATAATTGGAAAAAGTCAGAGGCCGTGCCTATATCTGGATTATGTAATCCAAATTTACTGACAAAATTTGGCTTTAAATGGATTCCAAGAATGGAATAGTTGGGAATCAAACTAAGCAGGGATTTGGAAGAAATGCCTATTATATACTAAATGTTAACCAGTGCTACAAAAAATTAAAACCAATTTAGATAAATGGGGGAAAATGAAGCTCACATTATGGGGGAAAGACAATGTAATAAAATGGTGGTGTATCTCCTCAGATATTTAAAAAGTATGATCTAATAATTAAAGATCTTTTTATGGGAAGGAAAAAAACAGGATTAAACTTAATAAAATGTGTTCCCTTAGAGACAAAGGAGGCCTGGGATTACTGGATGTAAGATAATACTATATCTCCTTTGAAACAGCCAAAATAACCAGACATTGGAATAAAGTTAATCATCTAGACTGGATTACTATAGAAAATAAGCTATTATTTCCATTTACTCAAATTGCTAGACTATCTCAAACCTGAGAACCTTCTTATTTAGAAAGGCTTTTAATTGTTAGGGATAGGAGAGAGGAGAGGACGCTGGCGTCTGTTTGTTCGCCGCTTCTCCGTCTTAATCTTGCTGATATTTACTGTGTTTTCTATTTTCTGTACTTGTTTTTTACCTGCAGCATCTTGAGATTCTCGAATGAAAAGTTGCTTTACAAATAAAATCTATTATTATTATTATTATTACACAATATACCTAACCCTATCATGTCCCATTCGAGAGAGATTTGAATTAAAATACAGATGTATAAATTATCAAATTGTGAACAGTTGTATTCCTCCTTATGGTATAACTCTGTGATCAGCATCGAGAAGACACCAGCATATTGGAAGAAGTGGCATATTAATGGGATACGTACCATTGCTGATTTATATGATGCGGGTGTGTTTATGTCATAATCTGACTTAAGAAAATAAGATAAGAAAATATAATCTTGAGGGGGAAAAAAAGTTTTTGGAAGGATCTACAAATCAGAAACTGTATCACTACCTCCAGGATTCAGCACCAGGATGGAAACCATATCATGGACTATTTCACATTATCTTAGGAGTATCATAGAGCATCAGTCTTCTACAGAACAACTAACTAACCAACCAATTTAAATATACAATGGGACAATGATCTGGGAAGTGCAATAGAGGAAAAGAAATGGCTGGAAATTATATCCAGCAGTGGAAAATGCATAAGGGAAGCTAAAGGAAAACTCACACAATACAAAATAATACACACATATTACTGGACACCACTTAGACTACAGAATGGTTTTAATAAATAACAATTTATGTTGGAAATGTCAGAAAGACATTGGCGCTTTGATACACTGCATTTGGGAAAATCCAAATTATTCAACCTTTCTGGAGGAAGATTTTGGAATATTTTAGCAATTGGCTGGGAAAGAAATTACCACTATCTCCAAGATTATTAAGGGACAGAACTCAGATACAAAACATTTCAAGGGGAGAGCTCTCAGTAATGATGACAGGTATCATAGTGGCTGCTAGGACGATGCTTAGATATTGGAAAACAACCAAATCTCCAGAGCTAAATGAATGAGCAAACAACATGATAAAAAACAGCTTCATATGAGGTTATGCTGAATGAGGTAAATAAGAAAATCAAAAACAAACCTCCAGATTGGGATCTCTTTTGGAAATATATCACTTAAACTCTAGTATGACCGATGCCTCTGAATTGTATTCAACATTATCATATATCACACTGATACCCTTTTTAGTCATGTTATTGTTATGTCCTTCATATTATTGATATTGTTTTGTGTCTTTTATTTTTGCTTCTTATGGTAGTGCTGTCATGCTATAAGCAACAAGAAGTGTGTCACAGTGTGATTCACTGCTCTGTCATACACCAAAGAAACAAGGAATAAAAACCTGAATTAGAGTAAAGCTGCACCGAGCAAGCACAGTAGTGTTTGTAAACACAGCAGCGTTTGTAAACACAGTAGTGTTTGTAAACACAGCAGCGTTTGTAAACAGTAGTGTTTGTAAACACAGCAGCATTTGTAAACACAGTAGTGTTTGTAAACACTACTGTGTTTACAAACTCCCTCTGTAAAGACAGGAAGCCACTCCTGTCCCTGGTAGATCTCTTGTAGAAAACCAGAAGTGTTTGGAAGTCATTTTTTCTGAGGTGGCAGTGCTGACTGCAGCCACAGAGGCACTCGTACCACTCATCGGAAAACTTTGTATCCGTTTATCTGCGGAATGTGACGTTTCAGAAACACTTTGAATGAAGCTGAGGAGGAGAGGGGGATGAAGAGGAGGAAGAGGAGAGGCTTATTCAGGCCAATACAGAGATTTAGAAAGATCAAACTAGGAAATAACAACAGGCTGCCTATGAATTGGTCATTTGCCAGTATAAAACAATACACCCTCTTTTACGAGCACAGTTCTTGTGGTTTTCAGACAGAAATTGCAAATAACAAGATCTCACTGTTGTCCAGGGAGAGGGGGTCCAGCGGCATTTCCAACCAGGACACTGCGCTATTGTGCATGAGCTGCATCAGTGTATTTCACAGTTGGGGACTTTATGGGCCACTTTTGACAGAAATAATGCTGTCAATGCATTAGCTTATACAAAAACTTCTTCAAAAACAAACACAAACAAACAAACAAACAAACAAAAAACAGAAGTTCATATTTTCAAATTATGCTGGGATCACACATGATTTGGGTTGAAAATATGATTGGATGTCAGATGATAATTTTTGTTACATTGGGTTAACCACAAGGTTGTCATGGATTAATTATGATTATATGTGGCATTTCTGTGATATTTTAAACTTGTACTCTGGCAGAACGACATTTGAACGTTGCAGTTTGTCCATATGACTTTTTTCTGTCCAGAGATCCATCCGAAAGGCACTTGAAAGAAAACTGTCCATCCAGCGGGCCACAGCTTGTCTTCTCATTGATTTTGTTTGTTAGCAGTATTCAACAGCTCGGGTTTAAAGGTTAAACGTGGTTCAAATTTCAACACAGCGCTAATGTGTGTTCATTTTTTAAATGATGCATTAATCACATGCATGTGTTTAACTTGACAGCTGCAATGCAACATAATGATTCCAAAATCTTATGGAGAGAAACAGATCAGTGATGGAGACAGAGAGACTGTGAAACAAAGGAGAAAAACATAGTCACAAATACAGAGGGAAAGAAAGAGAGAAATCCCTGGTGGGAGATAGAGAGAGTGAATTGTAGTGAGAGAGGGAGAATGAGATAATAAAGGAGAGAGGATCTGGAAGAGACAAGCAGAGCTGGGGTTCTCCTGACGGTCATGAACAGCTTTAAATGAAGACAAGTGTCTGCTAGACGTAACACAGGGGAACAGTTTCACGCATGCGCGCGCACACACACACACACACACACGCATGATTGCTTTCTTGCACATACACATATACACATACACACTCAGTCTTCCAAATACACAATTATTTTTATTCCTGCGGTTGCTGTTTACAGCCCTCCTCCATTAAAGCAGCAATGGTACTCTGTCTGCTCCTCTGTTTTCATTTTGCAAGGTTTCACCTTCTCATGTGAACAAAACTGTATAACTCCACTGCTGTCAGTTGTGGCTGCTTTTGACATTTGTCATGGTTTGAGTGCCTCTAAATAACCTTTTTTTTTTTTTTTTTTTTTTTTTTTTTTTTTCAATGGGGAAAGTTAACTGAGCACCACACTTATTATTTCTTTCTTAGCTCCATGCAACTTTACACGCAGCTCACCAAAATTTGTTTTGGTAGCTTCCCAGTACAACAGCATGGCTTGGTTTCAAACATTTCACTCAGTGTCAGTGTGATAGAACTTCAATGAAGCTGCAACCAGCAGAGACACAAAATGGATGAGACTGTCCTAATATTTGCAACTTCGAACTCTGATGTTACTTTGAAGGGGAAATTCAAGGGGTTAAAGAGAGCGTCCTAGTGGAAACACTTTCCTACCCTTTTGCCACCACAGGAAGACATGAACCCTTTTGAGAAACCAAGAACTCTTACTCCTACTTCTACTGGAGAGATCAGGCCCTCTTTTTGACTCAGCAGTCCAGGTAGTAGTTAGAGTTCCTGAGGACTGCCAGATGAAGTTTTAGCACTGAACATCTCTGACTGGCTAAACATGATGAAGCAAAGAGTGTTAAAGTATCAGGGGTGGATTGAGCCACCACGATTTGTATTTGTATTTGTATTTGTTTTGAGGCAAAACAATTTGTATTTGGATTCAGGAAAAAGTGGGTGTGGCTCAAACCGGAAGTGACTTATTTAATTGATTTTAACTACAAATAAATATAAAATGGCTGAAACTGCTGCTTATTAGAAGTGTATAGGTTTAGGAAACCCACTGTAACAACTCTGCATTCTGCAAATCCAAAGAAATGTAGCTGTGAAAACATGTGGTGGACTATATCTTTAGTTTGTATGTGTATTGTTTATCATGTGCTCCTTGTGTTGTCTTGTTATTAACTTTAAGGATAGTTTTACATTTTTTTTTTTTTTTACCGTGACAATTATTATCTATTCTTTTTCTGTCCGTGTGCTATGCATTTTCTTATATCATATTTGGGTATATGCTGCTTCAAAATAAAAAAAAATAAAAAAGGATGCCAAAGAGAGTCTAAACAGTGTCGTACTTGACAAGTAAACCCAGACTTAGAAAATATTATATGAATTATCTAAAGCCAAACTTGTAGAAAAATGTTTGTTATTCTTCAGAGCGGTTATTTGTTACTTGTGGAATATGGATTAGAATTTGGGTGCATCCCTATAAAATATCAGCCCTGTTATTTTTTAAAAAAACAGGAGTGAGATTCAAGAAAAAAAAAATTCTAAGATTTAAGTGGTAAAATTTACAAGAAAAAAAATATTCTCTAAGATTAAAGTGGTAAACTTATGAGAAAAAAGCACAAATTTATGAGAAAAAAAACCCCAAAATTCTGAGATTATAAATCATAAATTCTGTGACCTGGGCCAATTCAGAAAAAACACAATAATGTGATTCTGGGCTAAAATCACCAGGATTTTCTTGTTACTAAATCCCATTCCAAAGTAGAATTTGATTGTAAGTTTTCAGCTTTAATCTTGGACTCATTCTTGGAATTCTGGAATGAGTTGTTTTTAGGAATATTACCCCCCTCCCTGGCCCCAAAACTGTTTTTCTCCCTGCAGTAGCCCTATTACGCCATCGTAAATAAGACAATGGAAATTTCTCTGTAAACACACGACGCATGAGGACCTGCATCTGAACAAACTCATGTTTTTCTGTTGTTTATAGAGTTAATATTTCATAATGAGATGACCACGCAGCAGCTCCTGAATCTTTCAGCACGTGCTGCATAATTGATAATCATGATTGTCAATAAAACAGCATCTTCATGTGGATCAAAGCAGTCGAGTGTTTACAACACTGCAGGGTCAGTGGGAACGATAGCAAGGTGATGGCCCACATGCACACACACACACACACACACACACACACACAAAGAAATACATGTACAAATGAGCATGCACAGGCTAAAATGCACACTTGTACAAAATACCACACAGGAAAAAGCATGTTGTAACAGTTGAACACACACACACACACACACACACACACACACAGAATTGCACACAGACACACAGCAGCATGCATGGACATGTTACACACAAATTTTAATAATTTATGCCAACCTCAATGAAAAAGACAGGGTTATTGAGATTTCAGCTGCGCATAAACACAAATATACACACAGACACACACGCATACACAAATATATGTACACAGGCACAGGATAATATGCACATGCATAATAGACATAATAGACATAATAGACAGGAAAAAGCATGTTGTAACAGGTGCACACATGCACACATGCAATAATGCTCATGCACATGTTTACAAGCCTAGACCATGCACAGGGTTTGCTCACGAATTCACACAAAATACACTCACATGCATGGGACAGACACACTAATGTGTACACAAGTGCTAGGACACCACACAAACACCCACACAAACACACACACACACACACACACACACACACACACACTCACACACTCACACACATACACACCTGTCTGTTATGTCCTGTTGGTCAGTGTGTACAGTTTTCTGTGTTGTTGTTTCTGCATTATAAATGACTGACAGAGCGCTGCGATCATACATATAAAGCTGCTGATGCTAATGCTTCTTCTTCTTCTTCTTCTTCTTCCTCTTCTATCCCTCACAAGTTTTATGTTCCTGTGGTTTCGGTTTTCTGACCCCAAGGTCTGTGACACACATTCATAACATGTCAGCATTGCTTTGATGTGCTTTTATATTTCCTGAAAAGTTGATTCTGCAAAGTGGTGTGCTGGTGCTACCAAGTCAGCTGTTCTTTAGGACAGGGGAGTTCATTCAAAAAAAAAAAACACATGAAGCAGCCATCTTATGTAATGATGAGAGGACACCAGCTCCCAGGAACAGACTGCAATAATTTCTTGAACTATGAATGATCTTATTATATCATTATTATTATGATGTTAGCGAACTATGAAAACAAGCTGAGGCGGAGACTTGATTCTACATCCTGAGGGGATGTTTTGTTTTGTTGTATGTAGGTGAGCCAATGTGTTCCTGTACTGAGCCCTGTCTGTTCAAAATCACACTCTCACACAAATGAACTGCATTCTCAATTATGTACCGAGGGGAAGGTATTTTGTAGTAGGGCTCCATTTATTTGGCACATATCACATGAAATTTTGTAATCACTTAGTATGAAATCTGTACTAGGTGCCATGGTTCTGTGTTTAGACTCTTGTTTGTTGACTTTATGTTTGAACAGTTTCCCACACCTGCCCTGACTTAGACTCGTTATCCTTATTGTTCACTTCCCTCCCCGTTGTTTCCCTCAGCCAGTGTAGTGAGCTTTTTACCCTCTTTAATGTCCTGTGCTACTAGCCTGACAGCAGCTGGGTAAAAACTGTTGTTCTCAGCTAGGGTGGTGTTCCTGTACCACACTGTGATACCGCTGGTGAGGATGCTCTCAACGAGTCCTTTGTAGGCCTGGGTGAGGGGCTGACGCTTAAGTCCGGCCTTCTTCAACAGTCTGATGAAAGAGAGCCTCTGCTGAGCTTTTTTCACTGTAGCAGCAGAGGCTGACAGTGATGTGAGGGCCAAGGAACTTGTGGCTGTCAGTCCGCTCCACCTCAGTCCCTCTGGTGAGTGACTGCAGAGGGGGGGCTCTCCTCCTATAGTCCACAATTACCCCGTTTCCACCAGGGCTGGTTCGGAGCTGGTGGCTGACTTAGCACCAGTTTTTTGGTTTTCCACCGCCCAAGCACCAGCCAAACTGGTTACAAATCGGTTCCAAGCAAGCACCGACGGTGAGCAGAGGCTAAACAGGAGCCAGAGAAAGAACCAATGATGTGGCCCATCACGTCATTGCATCGCAATTGCAGTATTTGCATCGCTACGGTGGGTCGTCCATGTTTGTTATTGTGAATGTTTGTTATTGTGGGTCGTCCATGTTTGTTATTGTGATTCCAAGCGAGCGTCTCGCACACCCACGTGATCACGTTTTACAATGTGGCTCTGACTTGGCTCCACTTGGCTCTTGGCCGGTGGAAAAGCAAACCGGTTCTTTGTTGGCACCAGTTAAGCACTGGCTCTAGCACCAGCTCCAAACTAGCACCAGGTGCTTTTTGGTGGAAAAGGGGCAAATGAGTTCTTTTGTTTTGTCCACATTTAGCACCAGGTCGTTGTCCTCTCCGTATACAATAATCCTGTGAACCAGGTCCCTGTATGCAGACTCGTCCCCTCCTGTGATGAGACCAAGGATGGTTGTGTCATCTGTGTACTTAATGACGATGTTGTTGTTGTCATGGGGGTGGGGGGGGACACAGTCATAAGTGTATAGGGAGAAGAGTTTAGGGCTGAGGCAGCAGCCCTGTGGTGTTCCTGTGCTCACTGTGAGCTCTGCAGAGACCTTCTTTCCCATCCTCACCACCTGTGGTCTGTCTGTGAGGAAGTCCAGGATCCAGTTACGGGTGGGTGTTGGTACTCCCACCAACTCAGCCTCAGCGGCCTGATTGTGTTAAAGGCAGAGTTGTAATCTAGGAACAACAGCCATGCATAGGTGTTGTTACTGTCCAGGTGTTGGAGGGTGGAGTGAAGTGCCAGTGCCACTGCGTTGTCCACTGATCTGTTGGGGCGGTATGCAAACTGATAGGGGTCCACTGTGTCAGGAACCACAGAGTTGATGTGGGCCAAGACCAACTTTTCCAGACACTTCATAGCAGCCGATGTGAGTGCCACAGGTCTAAGATCGTTCATTGTTGTTATGTGTGGTTTCTTGGGGACCGGCACTATCACAGAGGATTTAAAGGTGCGAGGGACAGTTTCCTGTGAGAGGGAGGTGTTGTAGATGTCTGTGTAGACTCCCGCCAGCTGCTCTGCACAGGACCTCAGGACTCTTGGTCAGGTCAGGTCCCACAGCCTTGCGGGGGTTTACCTCCCTCAGAGCTCTGAGGACCTGTGTGTGTGTCACCTGTAGTGCAGTCTCCTCTGGATCTTTAAGGTGATGTCTCAGTTGTGCTGGTCGAACCTGGCGTAAAAGCTGTTGAGGTTGTCAGGCAGTATGGTGTATTGGTCCACACTAGGGACGTCATGATTTTTTGATTTCACGAATATCCGCGATTTTAAACACCACAGTTAATTATTCGTGAAGATTCCTAAACACCGTCACTTTCCTAAGATACGTCAGTGCCAATTCATCTAATGTAACATTGAATTAAAAATTATACGTTTGCATGTCATTTGCAATTAATGGTGTAGTGGTATGATATGAGTTGGGCTTTCAGTGAGTGCAACGTGACAAGCTAAGTCGCAAAAACTTTTTTGATGGATAGTTTTGCAGTTGGTGTGCACACAGCATGAGGTCATATCATTTTTTTAGTCGTCAGACTGTTTCAGTGTCAGTGTGCAATGTGGAAGATGTAATGTCTTCTCAAGGTCCTCAGTCAGTGAACATTTAGCATTAGTATTACCTCCTTTTGCTTCCTCCCATCTGTGTTGAGTAAATGTTGGACCTGTCCTCCCAGCACTGTTTGTTTCATTTATTATTAACACTGCATGAGATATGCTCTCAATTTATTTGTGTAATTGTAATTTAAACGTAAAATAAACCAAACAAAATATTTTTTTTATCTGGTCACATCTAAAATTAGGTAAATTATTAAAACAATTGAAATAATCTTAAACATTTAGTATACAGTAGATAGCAGTTAATGACTTCAATATTTCAAACATTGCCCCTGGGTGATTATATATATATATATATATATATATATATATATATATTCACTGTTACAGTATTATTTATGTTTCAAAGGGCAGCTAAATATTATTTTTTTTTATGTTGGCATGAAACGCATGAAATGAAACGTGAAGATCTATAAGGAGTGTTCATGTGATTTTATACATTTATAGTGTGAAATTAATTAATATATAATAATCGTGATAATCGTAAAATCGTGATTATTTCTCTGACAATAATCGTACCAAGAAAATCTATAATCGTGACATCCCTAGTCCACAGTACAGTTGGCATCAGACCTGTAGTTGGTCATTGACCTGATACCCTGCCACATGCCTCCCGTGTTGTTCTCCCTGTAGCAGCACTCGAGTCTCGGCGTATAAGTCCTCTTGGCAGCTCTGATGGATTTCTGGAGCTCATACCAGGCATGTTTATACTCCATGATGTCTCCAGACTTGAAAGCTGAACACCGCCTCTTGATTTTGCTGCGTACATCCGCATTAAACCAGGGCTTCTGATTGGGGAAGACATGAATAGTGTGGGAGGGGATGCAGATGGAAGTACATACACTGTACTCAGAATGATGCACTGTAGTTCGCTGGGCAGGTGAAATGGCCTACACTTCACAGTAATGTACTCCACATCCTCAGAACATAACTGTGATATTACTGTGTTGTCGGTGCTCCAGGACTGTTTGACGAGGATTGCTGTACCACCCCGTGTGTCTTACAGCATTCCTCAGCGCTGCGGTCGGCTGTAAACACTGAAGCCTGCCGGTGCTATGGCCTCGTCGGGGGTCCTCGGTCCGAGCCATGTTTCACAGAAGCATAGAACAGAGCAATCCTGGATGTACCACTGTGTACCCTCTTTACCTAGAAAGAGTTCTTCAGTTTGGCAGGTCTGTTTCCTCGTCTCCATAGCAGTGCCAAGACCTGCTGAGGGACATTTCCGATAGTTTAGGGATAGACCATGGCTGATATGAGTATCCTTAGTATGGGAGTTAGTTCTAGACTCCCCTGAAAATCACAGCCTAGTTCCAGTCTCTGCTGGCCACCAGTGTGCTAACAGCCTGCTTAGTTTCCAGCCTGCTCTCCAGCCAGGTAGCCTGCAGCATGCTATTTCCCAGCATGTTATTCAGCAGCCTAGCTACCAGCCTCATCTCCAGTGTTGCAGGAACCCCCAGTTCCACATGCTGCTTCCCCAGTCCTAGCTCCTTGAGCTCTTGTGGCAACTCTAGTCCCTGTTCCCCGAGCTAGTGTTACACAAATATTCCGTTACATCGTAACCAAGTGTTGGGTGTTGTGTTATTATGCCTAAACCTAACCTTTCACTGGTTTTGGTGGTTTAAAAAAATAAAACTGACTGAAATACGGCCTGGCATGATATACAAGATGTATTGATTTGAAATGCATTTGTGATACATCAGAAACAAACGGAGTCTGCAACCAAAAAAAAAAGAAAAGAAAAAAAAAGAAAAACAAAAAAAGTTTCCCTTGAAATGAAATTGAGAATGAAGTTTAGTTAGTAATACTCTGTTATGTGCTGTTTTAACTTGTGTAATGAGGATAGAATGTTCTGTGTATCCAAAGGTCGCCTTGACATTCGGGCATCTGTGAAACAGGCGGAACATGAGACAATCACTACAATTATCAAAATGTGATAAATGATAGGGTTCTGTTATTGCCAAAAATTATTCAAGCATTCTGTTGTTGTTGTTGTGTAAAAGGGTACAGTGACTTTTGGCAAAACATAACTCTGGTTTCTGGGAAATATGTTAAAGATTTATATCTGAGGCAGGAAACCTGTTGGGTAAAGCAAAAAGCCCATCAAGGGATGTCGGAGATGAGTGGAGAAATCTCATCGGTGGAGAAGTGAACTAAGAGAGGTGGTGTTCCTGGAAAGATAGGTTTATGTTTATAAAACCATGTGTATTCTATTTTTAGTATTGTACTCTGCAGAGACAAACTTGAGTCTTTTATCTTCTTCTTGTATCTTCTTCTGTGCAATATTTTGCCTCCACATATGGGCAAACAATTTTTTGGAGACAGGATTGTCCTACTTGTCCTACTTACCTGCAACAATAAAAAAAACATGTTGCATGGCTTTGATGACAGTGAGAAGCTATAGTGCACTGAACTCGAAAACTTAATTAAACATCAGTGCAAATTTTCCTCACAAAAACGGGAAGAATTGTAGCAATCACAGTTGCTGCTGTTCAGATTTGCTGCTCTTACACTAAATCGTAGCCTTCACTTCTCTTATTGGCCAGGTTAGTTGAATTCTGTCAGTTTGCAGCTGTGGTGCACATGCTGTGGTGCACATGCATCAAAACGGCTGCAGTTTGGTTAGATTTAGGCCCCGAAAATACTTGGTTACACTTACAATAAGGCTGAGGCTAAGATTGGAAGACCTTTGTCACCGTGATGAAAATAATAAACACATAGAAACTAACAAAACAAAACACTTAAAAATGAACACAAGACTTGCTTCACATAGGAATTGACCTCTCATTTCCGGGTTGGAAATTCTGTCAGGGGGACCCTTCCCCCTACCCCTCCCCCAACTGCCCCCAAAGTGGATTTTGTGGATTTTGCTTGTTAAACTATAACACGTCACCTCACTTCCCCAAAAGACTATGAATACCCGACCTTGGCCTGTCAACAAAAATGTATAAGTTATGATTGGGTTCGGGTCCTGCTGGGTTCCGTTGGTGTTATTTTAGTGAAAAATCATGAATCGACTGTCTGTTTTGGGCAACATCCTGCATAGTGCTGGAGTTTATGTGGCTGAAGGCAACACATAGGCTATGTCAGGTAGTAAATGTAACCTAGCAATAGAGGACAAGCAAAACCAGTTGCTTGGGTCGGGTTCGGACACAAGACAAGAATGACTGTTGGGTTCGGGGGGCTCGGTTACTATGCTCCCATCTCACACTCAGGTCCAGACAAAAATATACAGCCCAATCTGCACTCTATTCCCCACACACCACACTGTTGTTACTTACATGACCAGTAGAGGTTGCTTAACTTAAAAATGTAAAAGGTCGTTTTAAGCTGCTTGTGCAAATGACCTATGGAGTCCTTTGGTGGTGGACAGTCTCTGTGCTCCATGAGCCTCTTAAAGTTGAGGTGCTTGATTGGCCAAACTGTGCCTTGGTCCCAGTGCTCCCCTACTGTATTGGCTTTGAATATTTCACTTGACATAAATGTGACATAGCTTCAATGTAGCTGCAGCCAGAAGATACACAATATGGGTGTGTCCAACAATATGGAAAAAAAAATCTAATTTTGGAGTTCAAGGCATTACTATGTACAGGTCAGTGTGTCTGCTCAGTGGCCAGTGTAAGGGGGCTGCAATTGGCCTGTGAAAGTAATTGTAATTGTAATTGTTTGCAACACACCCCGAAATTAACTGTAGTAATTTGCGTCAGATTTTTTTTTTTTAATTCTGGGTAAATAGTATAATGGCCTGGGTAGTTTTACTTATGATGCAGGTAGGTGCCTCCGCTGCTTCAAAGGTGTGAAGATGTTGTTTCCGACAGCTGGTGGAGCCGGCGTGAATCTCCCCGCCGCTGCTCTGCTCTGTGCAGCGAAGTTTAAAGTAGGCCAGTTAAAAAAGCAGAACAAAGTGCAGAGAATGCCTGGGTAACTTCCCCTTTAAAAATACATGAGACAGCGCCCTTCGCTCCCCACGTATCAAACATTAAGGAGCAGAGAGAAAGACGTTTAACACACACACACACACACACACACACACACACTACATATACACACTCTAATACACAAACACAGTGACTCACATGCATAGATAGCACCAGCACATAAGCAAACACACACACACACATATACATACACATGAACTGATTAATGAGTAGAAAGGGCCACACATAAAGCCATGGTGATACACACAGAAGTATGATAAACTCTATCACACACACACAAACACACACACACACACAGTGGGTGACAAAGACATTAACCACTCATGTCCAGGCCAAGTCTCTAGCGATTAACCTCAACTGGCTGTCAGCTTCTTAATGGTCTCTTACAAGCCTTAATGAGCTCTGACGGCTGGTTGGACGATCACATTCTCTCTCCATGGTAACTGACAGTGTCTCCTAGCTACCGGATTCCAGAACAATCCAACATAATGAGCTTTTCTTTGTGGGACTGAATGTTGAAATGGAACTGATGCATCTTTCTGTTGGACACATCCATGCCTGGGGAAAAAAAAAACACAAAACAAAACACATTACAAGTGATCAAGTTAGAGTCACAAGACCTCGGCAAAACCAGGAAAGCTGTGGTCGTCTTGTGAAGCTGCTAGATGCCACTGAGGGACTGTAATTCTGTCTTATTCAGTTTTCACCAACAGCCTCAAAATTATGAATCTTCCTATATAGTCCAGTAATTTTAGGCCAAAATTGGGGTCAACCTAGGACAAATTGCAAGAGAAAAAAAACTCAACTGATTTTGTATCCTCAGTTTGTCCTGAGTGAGGGAAAAAAGTCCCAAGAAATCCCATTGGTGGAAAGTTTTGAAAATCACCTATTTATGACCACATGTAACCAAAAAAAAACACTGTTTTTAACACACAGGGGAAAGGGGTTCAAAATTTGACTTTCAGATATCACTATAAAAAAAAACTATAAAAAAACACAAGTTGATTACACACACAAAGACAAGAAAAAAAGTCAATTACAAGTTCTTTGAATTATTCTGTTTAAACATGCATATCACACATTATCTGATTGGATATACGCTAATAAGGAATATAAGGAATAAATGCCAGAAGAGACATTTAAACAGTGAATTAAAAGGTTACTATATATATATAGTAACCTTGAATTAAAAGGTTACTATATATATATATATATATATATATATATAAATCACAACCAGTGGGTTAAAGAAGCACTGTTTTTCTACACTTGTACGTGTACTCTGTGCAACCTGTGGTTATGTAGTGATTTAAATGGTAAATGGGCTGCATTTTCTGTACTGCTTTACCAGCTGATTTCACTGATTAGTCCCTTCTCTCTCCTTGAAATTGAGGTAATCAGTGTTATCACCTGATGGAGTTTTTGGTTGGAATGAAAACCTGCAGACTCTTAGCTCTTCATGCCACATGGTTGCCTACCCCTTGGCTAGGGGTTCAGTGTCTTGTTCAAGAACACTTAGACACACTCTCTGGAATTGAACCAGGAACCTTCCAATTACCAGACTGTACCTCCTGAGCCACGCCATCCCCATTTAACAAGTTTTTCACTGCCACTTTTGATTTTGTGGCATGCATTTTATTTAATGATAAACAAACTTTGCCTTTCATAACTCCTCAAATTAATCGGACAGCCTTAGTTTTAACAAATGATTTTTAGCAAGCAGCCAAACCGATCATCTGTCCATTTTTCTATACTTTCCTAATCAGGGTAGTGAGGGGCCTGGAGTCAACACCAGCATGCACTGGGCAGAAGGTAGCAAAACAGGTCGCCAGGGCTAACACATAGACAAACACACTCACACACACACACACACACGCCAAACACATATCATCATGGATGAAGCCCAATGTGTTTTTCTCTGCTGTCAAACAAGCTCTGTGGCAGCATCCATGTCGGGGTTCATGTTATAGAGGAGCTCAGTGCCATATGGCCTGAACGCTGCCTCTTAGGCCTCTCGTGCCGCAGCAGGAACATTTCTGCAGCCTGCATCTACCAAAGAAAGCAGAGCGAATTGACAAACGCAGACTCCGTGCTGCTGTTTGCTGGACTGTGGCAGGAAGTGGATTTCCATGTAAAGGACATCATGGTCGAGCTTGAAACATGATTTCTCTGCAGCGGTTGCGCCACAACTTCAATTATGAGTCTAGTTTAACGGCAGAGGTGTCATGCTTAACTGGCTGAATGCTTTTCAACGCAGACATGGCACTCTGCTGGGTGCAAATTCCTACTGTACGGTTTTGTATTCATCCTGCATCTGTCCTGTAGTGGTTTTGCAAATGGCAAGTATTTATACTTCAGCTGCCTGCTGCAGCACTGAAGACAGCTCTTATGGTCTGTCACTCCAGCTAGAGACCAGACCACTCCTTACACTGCAAAAAATCTCTATTATCTCTATTAACTCATTTAGTCTTAAAATCTTGCTTTTCTTAAAGGGATTGTAAATCAAGTTAAAAATTGGATTTTCTTGGAGTTCTATCTTCCTCATCCTCCAAGATGTGAGATCTGTGTCATCACTGGAGCACCTAACCAGCTGCCATTTAATTCTGAACTCTGAAACAGATTGCAACAAATTGAAACAGTTCAGTGTCTGTTTCCAGGGGTGGATCTAGACAAATATCCATGTGGTGGCAAGAGGGTGGCATTGAGACTTCAAGGGGTACATATATCAATTTTTGCTTGGAAAAACCCCCAAATAAATATATTTTAACTCAAAAACATTCCATTAATGTGGTACATGAGTAAAGCTTTGAATAGAAAACAAAATGTGGCATTAGATATCTTTTTTTATTTATTTCCAAATATTAAGACATTTTTCCAAGCACAGATCTTTTTTAATTGAACATGAGCCCATCACTTAGCCTAAAATGTGGCCAGAACAATAGGGCCACCTGGAATACCTCTCTGTAGCCTAAAACAGGCTAAAAACCACTGTGTTTAGATGTAGCTTTTTTGCAGTTATAATTCCCCCAGTGGAAGGGGGTATGTCTAGAAGAGGGAGGAAAATATTCAAACTGAAGTAAATCTAATCTCATTACAGTGGTCCCTCATTAATCGCGGGAGTTACGTTCTAAAAATAACCTGCAATAGGCGAAATCCGCGAAGTAGTCAGCTTTATTTTTTACAATTATTATAGATGTTTTAAGGCTGTAAAACCCCTCACTACACACTTTAGGCAAGCTGAATGCATTCTGTACTGTACAGGAGACACAGCACGGAGGAGATTGATTGACAATGGTCTACAGTCCCTTAGCCAATCAGGACGCAGAACACAATGCGCTGTAAAAAAAAAAAAAAAGCATGCAAAATTGCACTAAAAAAAATCCGTGAAACTGTGAGGCCGCGAAAGGTGAACCACATTATAGCGAGGTACAACTGTACACAATACAATGTATTCAGAAAGTATTCAGGCCCCCTTCACTTTTTTTCACTTTTGTTATGTTGCAGCCTGATGCTACAATCGTTTAAATTCCTTAATTCATAACCACTAGAAAAGTGGCACATGAATTGCTGAGGCTATGTGACTTTTCTAACGAAATTCGTTATTAGACCATTTCTAAAGACCATTCAATAGGCCTATAGGCCTAGGCTATGTGACTGCGTAAGGCAGCAAATGCGAATGATCACTCTAGATTCACATTTTTTTTATTATTGTTGTAGAACAGACATTTCTCTTGCTAAGAATTGAAACATACTCAGAGCGTCACACAGCTGTTGGAGATGAGGTGGTCTGTGGTTGGTGGCCTCGAAGAGAGAAAACTCTTTGCTGAGAATTTTCATGAGGTCGTCTTTGATCGCCTCTGTGGCCGGCTTGGCGGTCATCAAAATGTCCTGCTGCAGATCTTATGCTAGGTCACCTTCACTTAGACTCGTGTTCTCCTCCTCGGCTGGATTTGGAGTTTCCCTGGGTGCACTCGACGATGCCTGCTCTGAAGACGCACCGCTCTCCTCCTCAATCTCATCACTGCAGCGGCTGGCCAACAGACACTCCGCAAGTCCCTTGGCCGTCTTTATCAACACCTGTTTTGATGGCAAGCCAAAGATTTCAGTGGGCTTAGGTGTTTGTGCTAGAAGAACACCAGGGTCCAGAAGGTACCTGCCAAAATAAAATCAATAGTTTATTTAATAATTTGCCATACAACCTAAACTTTTAATTCTCTAATTCTCTAATTATCCTAATCAATAATCAAACCCACCTTGCAAAAACACTAGATTCTTCTGTCTCCGCTGCGTGAACCTGGTTTGAATTGCATTTCTCATCTCTCTGCTCAAGGCAGTCTCCTGCTTACCGAGTTGATCCATGATGAGCATAAAAATTCTGTCAGCCTTAATGAGAGTGGTATCCTGCTTACAAAGAGATTCAACTCTCATCATACCTGGGTTCCGGCAGGCGGAAAGTTGTTTAATGAGGGCGAGCTGCTCATTGGTGATTATCATTGCAGGGTTGATGTCAATGTGCATCTTAGTCACAGGTCTGTGAAGTTCAATGTAGCGATCCAACATATCAGCCAAGCTGTTCCAGCAGGTACAGCAATACAAAATGAACGCCAACTCTTTGCCATGGTCATGTTTGATGCATTCTGTCAATTTGTCATTGCTGACTGCTGACTTATGGAAATATCTGGCAATTTTTCGTACTCGCTCCAGAGTGCTGTACATTTCCTCTCTCACTCTGACTGATTTAAAATCACCCTCCTCGACCTCGACATCCTCCTGGTCAGAGTAGTCATCAGAGTCACTCTTCTCTTCCTCGCTCTCGATCAGTGTGTCCGAGTCATCAACCGGTTCATCCTGGTGACAACGGCGGTAAAGCACATCTGTAACAGCCAGGTGCACAGCGTGTGCATAACACAGCTGTTGTTCAGGCAGCACCATTTTACCAAATTTCACCATTACTGATACCCCATCAGTAGTAGAGCACACAACGTCCTTGTTCATGTCAAGGCTAAATCTCTGAAGGTGGTTGCTCACCAGCATTTTCACTTTTTCAGCCAGCAAGTTTCCGTTGATCTTGACTATACCTAAGTTCCAATAACTTTGTGCACATTAATGCTCATATATCGTTTGTCCTGACAGGAGGTGTATTCATCGATGGTTAAAGAGAAGTGTAGCCTACCCGTCATTTAGACTTGAAACACACTCGCCAACTTAGTTTTCTCTTCATTAGCGAATGCTTTCACCATCTTGGAGATTAACGATGGATTTTTGGTAGAGTGTGTCCGTTTCTCTTAAGGGACGATCTGAGAGAGGCGCATTTTGCCATGCCATTGAACGTAATCCCATCATGGGCTGCCATCTCAGATAAAATCTCACCTAGTGATTGACTTTTTGTGAGATAGCCATCCAGTGTCCTTGGACGCTTGGACATCTTTGCGGGGCTTTCTGGCACTTTCCCGTGCAAATGTCTCCTCAAACCACTTGTTGATCCCCCTGAACACCTTATCGCCCTGTCACACAACCTGCACTCAGCAGTTTCATTGTCTAGTTTGTGAAAATATTCCTAAACAAAGCTAGCTGCTGGCACCGACATCCTCTGGCAGGCAAGGTGCTAGGCTTGTATTGTATCAGTGAGCCTGTATTACCGTAACTACAGTACGGAGGTAGCTGCTGCTCGCAAAATGTGTGTTGTTACCATAAATATTAGAATACACACAGAGAAATAAGGTTATCATTTCTGTACCCAAAGGTACATTAATCCGAAAAGTACCCTGTAAGATACAGAAATGGTCCTTGAGGTAGACAACTGTGGACCTTTGTTTAATTTTGAAGGTACAAATTCATGGCTTATAGCAAAAGGTACATAGGTGTACTTTAACAAACTTAAGGTACAAGCAAATGGTGCAGCTAACACCATCACCCCCCTGTTATTACTTCAAAAGACCAACAGGGGTCGGTGTCCCAGAATCCTCGGCCTCTGGAGTGGATTCCCATGCAATGGAACCTGAGGATGGTGGACATGTTGGCCACTTCTCTATCAAGCTTGTCTACAGACGAGCTCATTGAAAAAATAACTGAAGCTGGAATGCAAACAAATTTAGGGGTAAGCAACATTCCTGTTCATAAAACTGTCGGGTATTTAACTTAAACAAGCCTAACTCAGGCAATGTAGGTTAATGTGAGCTAAGTGCATGTCATTTCTCGTTTCCTGCTATTTCAGAGTGAGTTTGGTCAAGTGTAGGACAGTGAAATACTTCCACCTGCCATTACAATTATTTTGCATTTCATTTCGTCATATTTCATTACTTTCACGGGGTTGCTGTCGATCGATTTTCATTTTTCCCCTTTGCACTCCCCCATTGAGTCCCTGCAGACTTGGGTAGGCAGCCCCTTCTTTTCTCCACTCTTTTTTTTTTTTTTTTTTTTTTGCGCTCCCTCATGGAGCCCCTGCGGACTTGGGGAGCGCACCCCTTTTTTCCTCCACAGTGAGGCATGGCATCTCAGTGAGTCAGCATAGGTGTTTACCACCCTAACTAATGTTGCATGGTTGCTGCTGGCTGCCATTTGCGTAAATGTTCAACATTAATTCGGCTTTTTATGCAACATGGACGATGTAAGGGCCGCGAGTTAGCTAGCTAACATTTGAGCAAGTTGTTAACGTTAGCTAGCATTTATTTACAACGAAGTTGGCCAAAAATCGATACATGAAGCGGTGGATAACGTTATAACATATACGATCTTACTACGTGTAAACAAAAGATTGCCGATAACAGAGCACTTTTGTGTCGCGGTGCGCAGAGATGAGAGCTGGGACACAGGTGGCACGGTAGCCAAGTCCGACACTGATGTTGCTAGGTTGGTTTTCAGCTATGAGATGCAGGTGGAAGAAGGAGGGCCCTAATCTTGTGCCACCCGCCACCCGCTACCTGCTGCCACTACCCGCTACCCATGAATTGCGCATTTAGGAGCTTCCGCTATCCCTAAACAGTATCTTGCACCCACGCTACCCGCTATCCATTATGCCGACTCCGTTATTTGCACCAGGTGTGTCCATGGCCGTGTTTTATGCGCTATCCCTAAAATTGCTATCTTGAGCTCACACTTTCCCTAAAGTTTGGGCTGTTACAAGAGCGCGCCCAGGTGGCTTCAATGCGCGCCTCGACGGAGCCTCACCACACACACGGTCTGACTGATACCGGGACGCCGCCGGCATGGACTGAGTATATTACTCATATAGACTGTTTAGAGGAAAGACTGTTTTAATTGGACACTTACGCCAGCACGTTTTATTGTTTTATCATAAGCCAGCAGCTGTGCTATATTTTTATTTTTTATATTTTATTTGCCCAATCTACCTTGTCAATAAATTAGTTTACACATAGTTCCACCTCTGCTTCTTGTGTGTGTGTGTGTGTGGTGTGGCCCGGGGATTTTACTCAATCAGTACAACCTTGTGACACGTCCACTTGGACACATGTGGCTCCACCTCCCGAATTTACTCGCTTATAATATAATCCCTCTCTCCATCACGGGTTTCGGTTTGCGGATTTAAGATAGCGCAGCCTGCCCTTAAAGGCAATGGCACCTGGCACACTGATTGGTGTAACTGGCGTAACGCCCAAAACACGCCTATGCAAAATATAACAGGTAGTGCAGGTGTTTTATGGATAACGGGAGGTGCGCAAGATAGCAACTTTTGCGGGGGAACGCCTCTTGGGCAATGCTAAATCCCCAAATAACGGGTTTAGGGAGTCTGGCGCAAGATAGGGCCCGGAGTGCCTCCATTCTCACTCGTAAAAAGTCACAAATCATGTGGTTAACTATCACAATTACTTAGGAGCTTTTTAATTAAGGTAAAAATGTAGCATAGCCACGGGGAAAATCACGGATAGTTTCTCCCTAATTGGTGACTTTTTCACATTTAATATTACGGGTGGCACATGAGTTACCATAACTCGGACATTTATCAGAGGTGAGGTAGGAGAACACAAGGTAACGCAGTGTTTGTGCACGTCTGTAGCGCAGCTCCAAAGACCTGCATCTCCCACTCATGTTGTGTCAGATCCCGGTCTCTCTCCCAATCATAGAAAGCTGTGTGTGTGTGTGTGTGCGTGTGTGGGCGCGCGCATGCGTGCGTGTTAGATTCATTTACCTATAACTGTTGTGATATATGCATATGTGTATGTTGTGACATGGATGGAGAAACAGTGGACTGTGGACTCACTGAAGCCATGGTTGGATACCTGTTTGATGGGTCATTCAAAAAGCAGATCCAGTTTCAACAGTTTGTACGCCAATACAAGGAGGGTGAGACCATTAGTACATTACAACCAGTTCCAGTTGAAGTTTATGATGAGTCTACAACACAGCTCCAACCGCAGCCTCTTCCAAGGTAAGTATATCTCCAACATGCTAACATGCTTTTATATATCTGATTCCCAGGCTTTCCTTTTTCTCCAACAAAAACAGCTAAGTGTTTTGTTATCAAGGGCCACAATGGAAATGTCTTAATTAGCACTTTATTGTGCCATAGGGTTCAAAAACACATGTAGGTGTTTTGTCATGTATGTTTTATTGTTTAACTCAAAGTTAACTCAAAAATCAAATCAAATTGAAGTTGAAAGAAGAAGCCTCATTGTGGAAAAAGAGAGGACGCTATCCCTCATTTATTAATTGTGCCAAGCTCTTATTTTTGAGCAGGAAGAGCAGTCCTGAGCACACAAACTGTCCTGCTGAATTTCTATTACAGGGTGTTTTCTTAATCTTTCGTAAAGATTAAGAAAACTTTTGCGCAATTTTTACAAATTTGTCACAATTTGTAAACAATGATGTAATCTTGTTGCATTGCAGTGATGAACCAGCTCGCAAGAGACTACCTGCTGTCATCATCATTCCAGCCTTTCCCAAAGATGTCCAGATGAGCCGCGATGCCAAAGAACCATGTCACAAAGTGCCCAAACTATGCAACAAAATAATCAGAGTGCTGTATGAAATGATGACAGAGTACACCCTGTAAGTATAACTGCTATTACTGCTATGAATGCTTGCAAGCTTTTGGCAAGTGTACATGAATGGAAGGCTTAGTGTTGTACAAGTATTAGGAGTGAGATTTTGTATCCCCCTTTACACTTAAACTGATTCTAGTAACCTGTCCAGATTATTGATTTGTGGTTTAATTTATATTCAAAAATACAAATTTGCAAACTGACCAAGTAAGGTTATAGTCATGGGTGTGAGGGACAAAAATAAATATGTAACCAAGTCTGCACGAAGTGTCAGGATACATGGATATGTTGAACTGCTTGAGTGTCTTGTGTTTAGAACTGATTTATGAGTGGCTCATTGGGCCTGATGCTTTCAGTTTTGTGCTTAAGCTCTCAAACAATTTAAACATGTCCCATTTGTTGATGTTTCATTCAGAATTTATATTACGTGTAACAGTTCTAAAGATGATTTTGATTAATGTTGTGTGCTTTATTCCTGGAATGTCACATTTTGTGGTTTTGTGATTAATGAAATTCAAAAGTGGTTAATGAAATTTAACAGCGGTTAATGAAGTGTAAAAGTGGTTAATGAAAAATCGTTTACATGTAAAATATTGATTTTATTACAAGATGTAAACAAATTGTTTTAATAAATTTCTCTGAATGATTTAAAGTGTTTTGTCTTAATTTAAAGGTATGTTTTTATCTCATAAAGGTACATTACATACATTATGGGGTACTGAGTGTAGATTAATGAGAGAAAAAAAATGAAATTAAATGATTGTAACATCAGACTGCAACATAACAAAAGTGAAAAAAATGAAGGGGGTCAGAATACTTTCCGAAAGCACTGTATGTTTGAATTCCTGTTATTTCTTGGAATACAGTATTTGAAGTTGTTGTTGTTGTTGTTGTTTTTGGTCCAGCTGTAAGCCCTAACAAACATAATAATTTAAATTTAATTCAATTCATCTTATTTAACCACGATATGCCCCACTCAGATTAAAATGTAGAAATAAAATAACAAAGTTGACTTAACGTTTTAAAACATCACAGCTTAAATATCACAGTGTATTGTGTTGCAAAACACTCAGGTCAGTTAAATTGATTATTTCTGTGCTTTCTTCTGTTGGTATATATATGTGTGTGTGTGTGTGTGTGTGTGTGTGTGCATGTCCTTTGTTCTTGTCAGTCCCTGAGGGACATGCTGTGACTGTGGCATATCTGTTGGAGGTCACCACACACACACGCACGCACGCACGTACGCACGCAGGCACACACACACACACACACCCACACACAGAGACACTAAAACTCATATTCCTATCACTGGGGAGTGTGTGTCTACAGTAGAGAGAGAGAGAGAGAGAGAGAGAGAGTTAGTGAGCCGATGCTTTACTCTGTCAGATGGAAATTACAGTGCAGCATCACCCTGAGGACACTGCTGTCACTGTGTGTGTGTGTGTGTGTGTGTGTGTGTGTGTGTGTGTGTGTGTGTGTGTGTGTGTGTGTGTGTGTGTGTGTGAATGGCTGTCAGCAGTGATGTATTGACAGCTGTGAGGGTTTGATTACAGGAGCCAGGAGGAAGGTTACATCAACAACACCTCCATCACTGTCTGTCTAGTTCTTTATTTCTTTATGCAAAGTCCTGTGAGAAGGCAGATGTTACCATAGATAGATAGACAGATAGATAGATAGATAGATAGATAGATAGATAGATAATTTATCTTTCCCTTGTGCTTGGTTCCTGGTCAGGTGGTGATGTCATGTCAGTCTGGTGTGACATCACTGTCTTCACATGAAGGAAACAAGTCGACATTAGCTGCAGTTCCATGGACAATATTTCTTGAACAACAAAAATATAATATAATACAAAATAATAATAATAATAATAATAATAATAATGTAAATATAATCCAGGCTAAGTAATGTTGGCCAGTGGTGGCGCCCCCATCAGGACATCCTTAAGACTTAAATAATGAAACCTGGCTGGGTGGTTTGGACTTTCAGCCTTCTAACAGGCAGCTTTCAAACTTTTTGAGCAGGTTTTGGATTTGGTTCAATGGATTCTGGTTTCGTCTTTTCAAACAACTAGTTTCACCAACTTGTGGTTTCCAGCATTTTGACCCTGGAGGCATTCAACGATCCTTTAAAGATTTAATCCTTACATTAACATTTAGTCCAACCAGAGAGAAACCATCAGATTAAATGATCGGGCTGGTCTCTTCTGGTTGCTGTGGTTATAGGAGGGATTTTTATTCTGATTGGGCTATTAATCTGATCATTAGTGGAATAGAAGGGGCCATGTAAATACAGCCAGTGACCAGGATGTCCTTCATGTCCTCCTACATGAAAATGTTCTTACATGAGGCCCAGTCTGAGTAAAATTAGCATGGCTAGCTAGTTAGCTAATTCAATTCAACTCAATTCAATTCAGTTCCTTTATTGTCATTGCACAGCAGTACCACGGAATTTTGTTTCTCTGTGGCAGTACACACAAAGCAGACGATAAAACGTATCCAACAGTAAAAGCACAGAATACTCTTGCTAAAAAAACAGAAATGTAAAGTATAGTAATAATAGGAATAAATAATAAGATAAACATTCAATTGGAGCAGCAATAAACATTAAATTGGAGCAGCAAATATAAAAACTAGATGATCCACATCTAGAATGATCAAAATTTCACATCCGAACAGCCAAGAGTGTGGTAGTATGTCTATTGCAAGTGGGATGAGTTTGTGATCCTGATAGCATTTGGGTAGAAACCCTCCCCACAATGTCTCCTCTGATGTCTAATGGAGCAGGATCCTCCTCCTGTTTCCTGAAGCTGATTATCATCTCCTTTGTTTTGGCAATGTTAAGTTATTTGTGGTGCACCATTCAGGCAGTCTGCAGACTTCATCCCTGTAGCCAGACTCGTCTCTGTTCTTTATCAGTCCGACTACAGTGGTGTCGTCTGCAAACTTAACTATGGTGTTTGTGCTGTGTGTGGGTGTACAGTCGTGTGTGTAGAGGGCAAACAAAAGAGGACTCAGCACACAACCCTGTGGGGCCCCGGTGTTGAGTGTTAGGGAGGGAGAGATGTGGGTTCCAAGCCTGACTGACAGTGACCGGTTGGTTAAAAAGTCCTTAATCCGCCTACATGTGTGCTGGTTCACGCCGAGTTCCAGCAGCTTGGTCTCCAGTCTGCTGGGGATGACTGTACTGAAAGTGGAACTGAAGTCCAAGAACGGCATCCTCACAGATGTTCCGGGGTGCTCCAGGTGAGACAGTGAGCACGTTTACATGCACGCCTTATTCCTGTATTAACCGGAATATTCGCAATATTCCGTTTGCGCACGTGTCATGTAAACACGCACCGAACCCGATTAAGTTCATATTCCGGTTGGAGAGAATTCCGAATAAGACCCCTGGAATATTCCTGTTCCAACCGGAATATTGAGGCATGTAAACACCTTAGTCGGAAAATGCCCCGAACCGGAATATTCAGTCACGACTGCGCATGCTCGACTCGCAAGGAATTCTGTGGCGTCTTTGTTGCTATGGTTACCTGCCAGCGGGGAAAACGGCATGGCGAACAGCAGCAAGAGCCAGGAGACTGCAGTCCGGCTTCAGCTAATGAAAGACTTAAATATCACGGAGGATATCGATGGGAGAAAACATAGAGCTAACGACAGAAGAAAAAGAAGAAGACTTCTTCGTTTGTATTTCCGGCAGACCAGACGCCTATACGCGTGCTGCTGCCCCCCGTGGCTGAATATCGCATTACGTAAGAGAGGGGAATACGCCGAAACACGGGGGCATGCCAAGTAACATGTAAACGGAATATTCCAGCTGCCGCGGCGCAGTTATTTTCGCCGGAATATTGACCCGAACCGGAATATGGTGTGCATGTAAACGTACTCAGTGCAGTGTGCAGGGCTGTGTTTATGGCGTCCTCTGTTGATCTGTTTGCTCTGTATGCAAAGTGATGCTGGTCCAGGGTGGGTGGCAGTGCAGCCTTACTATGCTTCAGAACCAGCCTCTCAAAGCACTTCCTTACAGTGGGGGTGAGAGCTACTGGTCTAAAGTCAATTAGGCTGCTGATGGATGTTTTCCTAGGGACAGGCACTATGGTGGCAGATTTGAAGCAGTTGGGTACAGTGCATGTAGCCAGAGAGAGGTTAAAGATTGTGCTGAATACCTGTGCCAGCTGGTCGGCGCAGTCTCTCAGTGCCCTTCCTGGTATGCCGTCAGGACCAGGAGCTTTCCTGGGGTTAACACTCCTCAGGCTGTCTGAGGCTGGGGGCAGCAGGTATTCAGTGGCTGTATCAGTCACCTCAAAGAGGGCAAAGAAGTGGTTCAGTTCCACTGCTCGAGAGTCACTGCTGCTGGTGGTGGTGTCTTTGCTGTTGTTTTTGTAATTTGTGAGGTGCTGGATACATTGCCATGCTTTCTGTGGGTCCCCCTCAGTGAAATGTCCCTCTTTTCTTTGCCTGTAGTCTCCCTTAGCTGCCTTGACTGCTCTCCTCAGGTTGGACCTGACAGTACTGTATAGCAGCTTGTTGCCGGACCTGAAGGCTGAATTCCTTTCCTGCAACAGATGTTTGACTTCCCTGTTCATCCGCGGTTTGTTGTGAGGGAAGCACCTGATGCGCTTGTCCACAGTGACACAGTCAATACAGTTCTTGATGTAGAATAGGACAGTGGATGTATAGTTGTTTAAGAGAGAGCAAGGCTGCTGCATACGAACGCGCTGCCATCTTGGAATCTCATCTCGAATGTTACTTTATGTTATTCATTTACAAATACAGTTTTATGCATAAAGTTTATTCATTTGTTCAACATTTAGTTGTGAACAGATTAAACAAAACCACAATTACATGCTTTATATGCATTTTCTCCACTGGAGCACTTTCCACAACAGCAAGTATCAAGGATGACAGAGAATCCACTCTATTGGTCTGGACAAAACACTTAAATGCTCAAGTTACATTTCAAACTTATACATCCTGAAAGTAATCCTGAAAGTAAAAACACAGCAAGGTGGCATCCTACTCATCTACAAGCTGATTACTGACAAAAACTACACAACACTTTGGAAATAGTTGATTACAATTTAGAATATAAGAAATTAAAAACCTATAACTAGGGATGCACTGTAATAACTCAATATGACATCCTGATATGTGAAATAGGTCAAATTCTTCCTGTTTGTGGCTGTTGTCAGGAGTTTCTCAGGCAGAGCATCATCCGAGTCTGTTTCAGTAGCATGACGTTTTCTTATTTTGCCCAGTAAAGGTGAACATTTTGAAAAGCATTGTAATTTATTTCTGTATCTACCAATGGCCCATCACAATAAGAGCAGGCATAATAATTTCTTAATTCCACAACAGGAGAGGCTTGATGTTCTCTGCAATTAGGTGAAAAAAAAAAACATGTGCATGTATGTGTATCATCATCGGCAATTGGCACAAAGAGTTAGAAGTCATCGTCATATCAGATATTGGCACAAAGTCCAGTATCGTGCATTCCTAAATATATCTTGATAATTATAAAGAAAATGCCTTTGTGGAAACTTCAGAAACTGTTTCTCTGTGTTCTCAAGCACATGGCAGTGGTCAGTCCAGCCTGACACCTGATTAGAATCCACTGAAAATATGAGATGTGTGACACTTATATTTCTGTTGCGCTTGTGTCTTTAAAATTAGACTGTCAGGGGTGACAAGGAGCTGGTTTTTGGTCAGTTTTACCTCTTGGTCTATCCTTTTATATTTTGGATTTTATTCTTTTTATATCCTAATTTTTCTGGTTTTACTCTCTTATACCTCTCCTTTTGTTTCAGTTCAAATTATTGAGATTAATTATAGTCTTTCCTCAGTTCCTTTTTATTGGGGGATTTATTACAGAGGTTTTTTTTTTTTTTTTTTTTTTTTTTTTGTTACATTGGTTTGAATGAAAAGTGCTAAACAAATAAAGCAGCTCATGTTGTCCAGTGCTGATTTAGAGAGAAAGAGAATAAGGGAGAGCGAGAGCAAGAGAGATTAATTTATTGACCCCCAGAAGAGGAAATTATGTTGTTGCAGCAGTCACAATATATAAACAATATAAAAATAAATACAAGAACAAGACATAAAATATAGCTGCAAACGGCAATGGGTTCAAGCCAGCAAAGACCATCAGAAGTTGAAAGCTTCAACAGTTTATTTAAAAATAACTTTAGAGCAATTTTTCAGGTACTTATGTGGACATATCCTACCAGTTTTGCAATGACTGCACAAACAACTTCTGATTTATAGTCCAATTTGTGTTATGCCACACCAAAGTTTTGCATTTATAGTGCCTCCTATTGGTTAATTTGAATCAAAGTCTCAGGGTATGTTTCAGGCACTTATATGGACATGTCCTGTGAGTTTTGTGTTGATTGGAAAAACTATTTCTGATTTATAGTCTGATTTGTGTTATGCCATACCCCTTTTTTGCATTCATAGCACTCCTTTTTCAGGTACTTATAATTGATCCTGCAAGTTACATGATGATCAGCCCAACGGTTGTTGACTTTTGTCCATTTACGTGCTAATTCACGCCTCTTTCAAAGTTCATTCATCAATATCTTGAAAAAGAAATAAGATATCAACAATCCTTGAGCAACTTTTGATCAGCTTGGTCCAGTGATGATCCACATTTCAAAGGAATCGAACCTACAGCCTGGCAGGAGAAGTCAAAAATGTGTTTTTCAAGAAATTCAAAATGGCAGAATGGTCCACATCAGGCCGATTGGGGTCAAATTTCATGGGTAGCATTTGCACACATTTCAGCCCTACAGGATTGAACCCCTAATAATAATGTAACACTAAAATAAAATTAATTAATTAATTAATTACATTTAAAAAAAAAAAAAAAAGAAAACAACGAAACAATTAAAACTAGTTTGCAAACAGTGTAAATACTCACTATAAAAAATAAGAATAAAAGTTCTGCATAGCACAAGTAGACATAAAAAAAGGCTTTCACTTTCATATAACATGAATTCCTGTACTCAGACCAGCAGGGCCAATTAATTGAAGTGTTTTTTCAATTACGTGTTTGATTAACAAGCCGTTATTTTCCCTAACAATGCTGAGTTCTTATTGTGCGAGCAGCCAGGGACCCAGACAGGCACACACACACACACACACACACACACACACAAAACATCCTTCATGTTGTTTTGTAATAAAGCCTTTAGCTGTCAGGTCTTGTCTGACAGTGGGGCAGAGTGATGGGTGTGTTTATTGCAGGCTTCATAATTCCTCAGAGGGAGTCTCTCCTTACAGAAGCAAAGCACTGTGAAACTCCACCTCTAAATTGGACGTGACTGATTGAACCAATAACAATATCTGATAATAGATCCACACCGTCAGCAGGCCTGGAGAATTTTCATCATCCAGCAGGGGGCATGCTGATATATACTGCAAATGTGTGTGTGTGTGTGTGTGTGTGTGTGTGTGTGTGTGTGTGTGTGTATACACACACACACACACACACACACACACACACATTGGCTGGACTGACAGGCAGCACAGAAGCAGCACAGAAGCACTAATCATGGCAGCAAAAGAACAAGCCCTATGCATAAGAGTCATAAAGGTCAGGGTCTACCAGAGTAGATCAGACCCAAGGAGTAGGTTGTGCAAAGATGCCCCTGAGACAATCTATACCCAGTATGGAATAGAGGTACCCAAATCCCAATGGGCCATACCACAGAAGGTAGTAGAGAACAACAGGACCAAGATCCTGTGGGACTTCAGCTTCCAGACTGACAAACAGCTCCTGGCTAACCAACCGGACATGGTGGTGGTGGACAAAGAGCAGAAGAGGGTGGTAGTGATAGATGTGGCGATACCAGCCAACATGAGAAAGAAGGAACACGAAAAGGTTGAGAAGTACCAAGGGCTGAAAGAGCAGCTAGAACGGATGTGGAAAGTGAAGGCTAGCGTGGTCCCCGTGGTAGTAGTAGCACTCGGGGCGGTGACCCCTGAACTAGGAGAGTGGCTCCAGCAGATTCCAGGAACAACATGTGAAGCCTCAGTCCAGAGGAGTGCAGTCTAGGAACAGCTAAGATACTGCGCAGAACCCTCAAACTCCCAGGCCTCTGGTAGAGGACCCAGGCTTGACACAGATACCACCCCATGCGTGTGAGAGGGACATTTAAAAAAAAAAAAAAAAAATATATATATATATATATATATATATATATATATATTTCATTATAATATAGATATGTAGAATTTTAATAACAATAATATTACTAATTTGTAGTAGCAAAAACTAAAGTTTGGGCCTGTCCTTTATCCCCTAGTAAAACTTTCCTTTGTCTTCACCACCGGGAGTGCAGGTGTACTAAGTCAGACTTGCAGCATTCCCTCCGTAAATAAAATCCAATGCATATGATTAAGTGTTTATTGCAAATTAAATAAAGAGAAATACAGAAACTTGAATGTGTTTAAATCTGAACAGAAACTTTGTTGATGCTATTCATCCAGCTGTGGCTGAGGCTGAGGCTGAGGTCAGTGACTTCACCCGCCTTCTCCCACTCCTGCGCCATGCCCCACCATTTATAGGGCCCATTTGTAGGGCAATGGCCCCTCCACCTATAAAGGGTGCACACTCTCAAATATACAGAAAACATATTATTGTATAAATGAAAATAAACTTGTATGCGGCTCCTACATAATTAATAAAATATTCAAAAAGTGAATCCCCTGCTGTGAGTGTCCATCCTTCTATAGTCATACAGTCTGCTGCTGCCTTGCATGTGGTTTACACTGAATTCTGACTTGATCCAAAAAAAAAAAAAATTCCCTGCACCCTTAGGATCCTGGTAGGATGTCTCTTGCTCACTGTAACACCATGAATAAGTCTGTGTGCCAAAGGCCATGTATATCACTGAGGCTCGGTGAGAGCGACTTCTCATGACCACATTTTCCTTTTCACTGTAAAAGGGAACTAAAACTTGGGCACAATTTTAGGAATATGAGAGCTCAAAAAGTCAAATTGATAGCACAAAAAGGTAAATCATGCCCACAAATTGGCATTTTGTGACCTCAGTTTAATATTTTGTTGCCACAATTCAGGATGTCGTGCTCATGAAATGTTTAAAAAGTCTCCGTGGCCACTCCAGAGTGGTACATGGTGAAATATTTTGTGCAACAACACGTGGACTGTCCTCTGTGGTTTACAGTTATTCAGTGAAGATAAAATCTTACATAATGCAGCTAGAGAAAGGTGTGTGTGTGCGTATGTGTGTGTGTGTGTAGCTTGTGGTGAACAGCAGAGGGAAGACGGTATTTCTCCGAGTCCTCCCACCGTGTTCAGGCTCAGCAATATTCCAATCTGCAATGTAAATTATGATGATGCAAGGAAAGCTGTTACAGAGAGCAGGAGAGAGTGTGTGTGTGTGTGTAAGCAGGTGTGTACTCTACTCTCTCTATCTCTCCTCAGAGTTCAGCAGCAGAAAAAAATGGTGGTTTTAAAGTCAAACTGAAAAAATGGCTGAAAAAATGTTTTCTGCCAAGAAATTCTGTTGCTTTGACTGGGGAAAATGCTCTGTTTATGTGTGTGTGTGTGTGTGTGTGTGTGTGTGTGTGTGTGTGTGTGTGTGTGTGTGTTGTAGGCTGAGTATAATTAGCTGTACTTGTGAACTATCTGTAGTTAGCCAAACTGACAGTCTCCAGCTGTTACACACACACACACACACACACACACACACACACATTTTCTCCTCACACCTCCTCCATTCCCACTTCATCCTCTCCTTCTTCTCCTCTTCTAATTATTGGTGAGTGTTCAGTAGTTTTGCTCCTGTTTGGCAGCTGGCTGACAGGGACATTTGGACACCTGGCTCCACACACGCACACACACACACACACACACACACACACACACATAGAGCTTAAGCTTGACATATGCTAATAGAGGGGGAGGAAAACTGCATGGCTTGTAGATTTGACTCTGTGGAAAGAGTGGTTCTGTGTTGTGTGTGAGAGACTTTGAGAGATTGTGTGTAATTGATGTTCTTCATGTTGATAAAGGCGTGGATTACAGATGTGTATTAGTTATGCCAGAATCTACTGTTTTATCGAATTTCTGTGTTGTTAGTTGTGGCCTCAGCCTCTTCGAGCACAGCCACGTCCAAACCCTCTCATGTGGATTTTGATCACAGCTGATGATGATAAAGTGAAAGACAGGGGTGTGACTTCCTATGACACTGTTTTAACATTTAATCACTGCTCATTAAACATGGTGAAAAGTGACTGAATGAACAGTCAGGGCATCATTTGTTTTATGTGGCACTTTGTGAAACAGTTCTGTTACGTTGTATGTATGTGTCGTGTGTGTGTGTGTGTGTGTGCGCTCACACATGTGGGTGTGGTTGGTGGTGTCCACTTCTCTCTGAATGTGAGAATGCATCCATTGATTAATGGCGAACATGTCAGTTAGGGCAAATTATGCCACACCACCACGCTAAAGCATGTGCATGTGCCCAAACTTCAAGCTGTATTGTATTCCATGTATTGTAGCCAAGCTAAAATACATGGAAGTTAGGCTTACACTGCAAAAACACAAAATCTTACCAAGATTATTTGTCTTATTTCAAGTCAAAAATGTCTTATTTGTAGTCAAAATATCTCATTACACTTAAAATAAGACATGATCACCTCAGAAGTAACTTGTTTTTAGACAATTTTCACTTGTTTCAAGTGAAAATTCACTTGAAACAAGTGAAAATTTGCTTGTTTCATTTTCAAAATTTGCCAGTGGAAAAAGTGAAAATTAGCTAGAAACAAGAAACAAATTTTGCCAATGAAACAAACACATTTTCACTTGAAACAAGAGACAATTTTCTAAAAACAAGTTACTTCTGAGGTGATCATGTCTTATTTTAAGTGTAATGAGATATTTTGACTAGAAATAAGACATTTTTGACTTGAAATAAGACACATAATTAATAAGATTTTGAGTTTTTGCAGTGTAGGCACCAAAATTATATCAAATCAAACTTTACTTATACAGCAGTTTCAGTGCAAACTTGCAATACTGCAGTACTTACCAAAACAATGAAAATACAATCATGCAGAGGGAATGATAAAATAAGAAATGAGACATGATAGAAGAGAGAGTGAAGCACAGAGGAGGGAATAAAGTGGATTAAAACATGGATTTAAAAAAAAAAAAAAAAAAAAAAAAAAAACATGGTTAAGGTTAGGGAAAGGTCACAGTTGATGTTTGCAAGCTGATATCGTGAGGATGCTGGGGGATGGCTGCTGCTGGGAGTGGCTCCTCAGCGGGCCGGCTGGCACCGGGGCTGGGCGGGGGCGCTCCTATACACACTGGTGCCTGCTGAGTCAGGCTCTCTCCACCCTGGGTTGTTTGGTTGATTTTGAGTTGAGTTATTTTGTTGTTTTTCCACACGTACACCTCACTCATCCACCCACTTCACACACACACACACACACACACACACACACACACACACACACACACACTACTGTTTGCACACTTAATTCAGTTTCTTTGAATAAATTTCTTTTACGTTAAAGTGATGTTTGGTCTCAACATTTTGCCCTTCCTTTAACCCCTTGTAGACTATTGTCACGAATTCGCCTCAAACCACTTCCAGTCTTAATGCAGCCGAGGCGGTGTATGTGTCTATGCATATTTCACACATACCAAGAATTGTACTGGAAGCACTCTACCACCAATAATTTAGCATCTGCTTGAAGGCAAAAACACAAACGATTTATTTTTGTAGATAATTGTAAATAAATTCAGGCAGTAAGGGGTTAAGCCAGTTTGTGACAATATAAATAAGACATCAACAGTGATCTCTCCTTAAAGTGGATTCCAGCTCAGGTGCACTGACCCGGCCACCACCCCAACCTGCCTCCTAACACACTTTTTCACTCTTCATACTACCGCCGCTTTGTGTGTCTAACACAACTAAGGATCCTACTTGACTTTGCATTGTTTCCACAAACACAACACATCATTCTGACCAATCCCATGACAGCACCATGTACCACGTTAAGAAGGTTGTGTTCATTTCACATTTCTGTCACATGTGCTGTGGGCAGGAGGACCCACACACAGGAGCAAACAGGCACACACAGGAAATGAAATAATAAAAAACTATTTAGTATCAGATTCAGGATACTGGCAGGCTGGACACACAAAGAGCAAAAACTCAGGGACCAGCTGCACCACCATTAAATCAACGACGGACATTTTTAAACCACAACTAAAAACTTTTTTATTCAACTTTGTTTTTAACTGTCACACTTCCTTTATTTTGTCCTTTTCTTCTTGTTTTTATGTCATTTGTTTTACATTTTACCTTCTATTGTTTCTACATATTTTTCTGTTTCTGTGTCTTCCTTTGTTTTATCTCCATCTTTTATATAGCTTATTAACATTTGTTTTTTGCTGTCTCTTTTGTTAGAATTTCTTACAGTTTTTCTTTTCTTGGTTTCATCACACAGTTTTTGCAGTTATTTTAAATTTTCTGTTTTATTTATTTATTTATTTATTTCACTTTAATGTAAAGCATTTTAAGATGCACCCCCTGTATGAAAGATACAATATAAATAAAGCATTATTGACTGGCAGATGTTCAAAGATGCTGCTACCCAGGAGAACCACATCGACCTTTTAGACTACACAAATGTGCTGATGATGTGAGAAAAGCCATGTTTAATGAATCAATTAAGAGGGAACCACATTTTAATTTCGTTATACAACCTGTTGTATAATGACGAATAAACTTCCTTGTATTCCTTGAATTCCTTGTATTATCATTAAAATTATTACTTCATTTACTGTGTCAGGTCAGGCTTTGGACTCACCACTTCTGCCAACACTACAAAATAAGAGCCTTTCCTTAACTGAACTTCAGAAAAACTATTTAATTCTCGGCATCTGGAAAGCTTTTCTTGACTTCCCTTTTTAGCATGTCTATGCAGCTCATCCATAGTGATCCCCTCCTTCTCATATAGTAGTGATTGCTTATTCATGGAATGGATTTATGCTAATGGATGATAATGTCATCTTACTACTCATTTATGATTGCTTGGAATTCATCAACACATGAATGTCGCTACAATCTAATTTGTCTGTCAAAATATTTTTTATGTGCACAAGTAGTCATAAATTTGCAAATGTTTCATAAAATAAGTGAAGTCCAATGAGAGAGAGAGAGAGAGAGAGAGAGACTGTGGCGTTATCTTACCATGGGCTTTGGTGTCCTTTAGCTCTGCAGTTTAATTCTCTCTCTCTCTCCCTGTGTGTGTGTGTGTGTGTGAGAGAGAGAGAGACACTGTGCACATGGCCACTCGTCGTCATCTTTGATGCTTGTTGCCATGGTGACAGCTCTCGTTGCTGTATTGAAATCCCAAATTTTTCTCCCAGCTCAACACTTTGTGTAACCTAAAGGGAGAGAGGCTGTAATAACCTCTCCGCCTCCCTTCCCTCCTTCCTCCCTTCTCTCCTTCCTTCCTTCTCTTTTCAAAGTTTTCTAATTTTTTTACTTTCTTCCTCTTGTCTCCTCCTCCTTTCTCTCTCTAGCCCCTTTCACACATGCAGTGTTTCCCTAACATGGTCAGGGACACTTCCTGCACTGGGCTGTGTGTGAATGGAAGCAGGGATCCATATTTAGGGAAATCTGTTCTGCCAATTTCCCACCTTGTGACATTTCAGGGAACATTGTGGTCTGGTTGTGTTGTGAATAAAAGCAGTAAGAATGCATGGAATGGCGCATAAAGGGTTACATCCATCTAATGAAAGATGCACGTCACAAGACTCCGCTGATGAATGTGACGTATTTGAATAGGCAACCGTTTACTGTTGCCTTACCTTGTGGGTAATTTGGTAACTGCGATACAAGTTCTTGTTTTTTTCAACAGTGGCTTGAAACTGGACAGATTCAGAAAAAAGGAGCTTCTCTCAGTCCGTGCACAGGATGAAATTGGTAGGCAGCTGTCTGAATGCTGTAAAACGACCGGAATTTCTACATTAGCACGACATTATTAGGCAGCAGAGCCAAGGCTTAAAGGCAGCATAAGCAGGATCTGATGTTGTGGTCTGGCCCCTCCTCCCTGGCTAAGGTAACCACCGGCAGTGAGTTTTTGTTTCCTAGTATGGTGACAGAATGAACGCCATCGCTGTCCAAGGAAAAAAATGGACTCGCCGACACCTACCTGTCCAACAGAAAGCAGACCAACACCACATCACTCTTCATCCTCCTCCTCTCCCTCAGTCTTCACCAGCAGGTGAAAGCCAACCCCGGATTCACATTTGTTGTGGAATGAGCTTTGTCCACTTGGCATTTCTACACATAGATTTCCTGTTTTCATATTTTTGTAGCTTCCTTTTGGATGTGTTTAAATAATCTTCCTCTATTTAGAGCGTTTGTTTTTGTCAGAGTTGATACATTGTTTTTAAGGAAAGATCTTCACATTCTGTCATTAAGTCCCTCTCCCCATCTATCCCAGCATTTGCCATCTTGTGTGAAAAGGCGCGAGACAGAAATGCTCCTGAATGCAGCTGCATGTGTAACTAATGAAAATCACTAGCAGTGCCTGAAGGGTTGTCCCAGAAATGTATGGGCTACTATGTGTGACAGAGGCTTTTGTAATTGACAGCATTCTGCACCTTGTAGCTGTTTTCCTAGATCAGTGCAACAGCATTCTGCACCTTGTAGCTGTTTTCCTAGATCAGTGCAACAATATGAAATGAAAATGTTTCATCGTTTGAATAATAGTTTCCTCTGTGCTTTCTAACAAGACATAAAAACGGGATCAGTAAAACATAAGAGGGAACAAAAATAGGAAAAAAGACAGTTGGAAAGCGATGAAATAGTTAAAATATTGAAAAATGGGGAAAACAAAAGGATGCTGCGTTCACATGAATTTACCTTATCAAAGTTGTAAGTAAGTAGAATAAAATGGAAGTACACAAGACCCAACCACAAATTGTATTTTCAGTTTAGTGTGTACTCTTCTCTTACATCATTTTTATTTCTAAGAAAAGCATGTGTGGTGAGACTGTAGTATGAATACAAACAGGGCTTTGAGTATGAAACCTAATAAAAGAATAATAATGACAACTTCCATTGGCTGACCTGATGCGTGTGTGATTTATAAATGCAAATCTGTGCTGGTTCATGCCAGAACCCCGGCTGCCCTCTTTTCCCAGAGCGCCACTGGGGCGGACTGGCAGCAGAAAGTCGCATGGCATGTCGCTCCAGAAACAGCAGATGCCTCGGCAGCTGCCACCGCCGCCCCAACGCACCGGCGGCCGGCTCCTCCCGCAGCTCGGAGCGCACGGTGGGGCTTTTTTGAAATTTATGGGATCAACAGAGCAACAGAGAGTCTTGATACTTGCTGCTGGTCACCGCTAAAAATACATAAAAGCAAGTGAATAAAAATGCATTTCAAGGAGTGATTTAAAAGATCAGAGGATGTTACCAGACTCATTTCCTCAGGCAGGGCGTTCCACAGTTTAGACACCCTGACGGCTAAAGTGCTGTCATCTTGAAGGGAATACTTTGAGGCAATATCATCTTCTTGCATCACAGGCCTGGGTGGAACGCTGTTAAACTCTGTAAACACATATTTGCACAGGGAGAGATTCACTGTAATATTGGATGGAGAGATATGCGATGATATGCGAGGTAAACATTTTCACTACACAGTTCTCACATCTCCAGATTAATTAGGATTAATTTTGTGATTAATGTCAGCTACATCGGGAATCCTTAGCTGGCCACATTGTGTCGAGGGTAATGTACTCAGAAAAAAATGAGGGAGGACTACAACCACCACCACAAGGCCAACAATTGCCGATATAAATGCTTATCATAATGTGTACAGCAGATTTAGATTTGTAAGATTAGATTTTCAGATTTGTAAGATTAACGCCACGTAAAAAATGGAGTAAAGCTTATTCCGGAGACTGTGCAATGATGGATGGATGGAAAAAATTACAAGAAAATTTGCTCATTTAAAGAAATAATCCTTGACAGTTTCATAAGAATCAAAATCCATTGTCTATCGCTGATTGCCAAAAGCTCTGGCCCAACTTATATCTAGTTCTAGTTATTCTTTTTCTTTACTTAAAATGATCAGTATGACACATATAAATTGTATATTTTAATTCCCAAAATTATTTCCAGTAATATGCTGCAGAATGAAGAATGACACTTTTCACAATTCTTCCTTGTTTTGGTTTGTGTTTAGACCAGCTTTTCCATTTCCTGTTTGCCTACTTCTCCCACACACAAGAACACCACACCAAGACATGAAATCAAGTCGGGTAAGTCAGGATTGTAGATGTAACACGTGTTAGCTCAGATGTCTCTTTCATGTCTCTTCCTTTTTTCAAGAAAAACCTTGCTAAAAACTAAGCTTGACACTAGCTGGTCTGCTTAGCAAAGCAATGTGTAAGTCTTGTATCACATACACATCCTCCTGGATTTCTTGCTCCCCTTTGCACAATGTTTCTGTTCTTGCCTAATACCAAGAATGGCATACCACCTGGTGGTCTGTATGATTTAGCCAAAAGGGTGTCTTCAGCCATTGAGTGGTATGTCTGGGCTGGAATTACTGAGACATCAGCTCTTGTGTCTTGTTAAAACCTGACTTTATGATGTCTTATAGTGAAGTCTGCACACCAAGGGTCTGAGCTTGCATCTACTGAGCCAAGGAACAAGGTGTCGTTACAGTTGGTAGTCTCTACAACACGCACTGATTTAGCAGATTTGCACACTTCTCTACATCTGTAGCATGGTTGGCGATCAGATGGTGCTTTTGACTTTGTTGCTGTGTATTTTGGCTGATGGGATGAGCATTTCAAGCAAAGCACTATTCCGTAATCACTGGGAGCTCTTTTTTTTAAAAGTCAGTTTACAATAAGTCCTGCCGTTGAAAATACTCTCTGATGGCACAGATGTTGTGGGCATGCACAGGTATGCCCTTGCTAATTTTTCCAGTCAGGGATATTTGTTTTCGTTGGTTTTCCAGCAGTCCATGGGATCGATGTGGGGGGAGACACTTTGGGTGACTTTTGGGTGACTTTGGGTGAGATGTTTTGACAGAAGAATTGCTGTAACCTGGTACACCATGGAGATGGATACACCAGATTCTCCACACAACACAGTAGTAGCACATTTCAGTGAGTGCAGCACAACTCCTCCATAACACCTCAGCTGTCATCAGTCAGTCTGAGGGTTGGAACAGTTTCGTGAAGACTCTGTCTGACAAGACAGCAGATATTGCCCATCTTTGCTCAAGTAGCTGTTGGAAAACAACATGAACAGAATTCCACCTTGTTTGGCAGTACCGCACTAACTTGTGTTCAGGCAAACTCTGGAGTTGTTGCTTTTGTTTCAATGCTCGTTTAACGCAAGTTACAGTGAATGGGCAAAACAAGGCTGGAAGTCCTGTTCCAGGCATTTGGTGTTGGCTAGCGCCATGTTGCTGGTGTTGTCATGTACACATGCTGTGACTTCTCTGTTCAGTCCCCAGTGTTCAGTAGCGGTGGAAAGCACATTGCCACACAGGGTTTCTTGGTGTATGATGCAGTGGTAGACTGTCAGCTCACCTGCAGGGATGCAAGCAGAAGCTTCCACGTGGCGCATCCCAGGCAATGCTGAAGACAGAAAACCGTTCCACGGTGACTGCCCGAAGAAGCCAATTCTGGACCTACCGACCGTCAATGACAGTCAAGACCTTCCGTGCCAAGCAAGTGAGCCACAATGTCGGCACTTGTGGTGACTTCAGCAAACGCGGAGGGATACACCAGAACTAAGGCTGACGTTCTAGCAAGCCACTGCAACGGAAGCGACATCATCTGCATGCAGGAGACCCATCTGGGTCCTGAGAACAACTGGCCAACGCTACCAGGCATGAAACCATTTGTGAGGCCGCTGTTGGATGTCAGGGACATTCACTTTAACAGATCAGACACCAACATAGAGACTGTTACTGTCTGCCTGCCGGAGATTTCCATGACTTCACTGTACAAACCACCTGCCAGCCCCTTCACATGGCCTGACTTACCATCTAAGTGCAGCAGAAAGTACAAGGTGGTGATTGGGGACTTCAACTCCCACCACACAATGTGGGGCTATAACACCACCAACCGTGACTGCGAGCTGGTTGAAGGCTGGATGGAGCACAGGGAGCTGGAGTTAATTCACGACCCTAAACTCCCCAAGTCCTTCAACAGCTGCCGCTGGAGAAGAGGCTATAACCCCGACCTGTGCTTCATCAGCCAGAAACTAGCCCATTTCAGTGAGAAAGCGGTGCTGAACCTGCTTCCCAAGTCCCAACACCGACCCATCTCACTCACCATCAAGCCCGCCATCTAACCCTAACCGCCATTTCACCCTCAAGAAGGCCAAATGGACTGAGTATAGAGAAATGATGGAAAGAGCACTCCTGAACGTGGAACCCACACCGGACAACTACATCAAGTTCGTACAGGCTGTAAAGAACACCGCATGCGCTTGCATCCCTCATGGATGCCGAAAGGAGTACATTGCTGGCCTCACAGAGGAATCACGGCAGCTGCTGGAGGGCTATGAGACAGAGTTCAGAGATAACCCTTTCTCTGATGCCACCAGCAAGCTGGGTGAAGCACTCATGGAATCCCTTGGGAAGTAGAGGCGGAAAGCCTGGCAGGACTTGATTGAGGACTAACCCCACTAGCCAGTTGGAACCTTTCAAACCTTCTTATCCACTTTTTCCAGAGCTGGGGTTTTGAAAAATCAAACGTTTCAGGTCTCTGAATGGTTAATGTGGCATTCGGAGCCATGTGAACAGAGTTACTGCTACTTGCTGGCTGCTGGGGCTGGGACCGCTGTGTGCTGTGTGCCATCTCACCTTTCGCAGATGGAAAAACAGACTTTTCTCCCCCAAAACAACTTTTACTTAGCTCGTCAGCACTCACTCTTCCCTGCTGCCGCACTTCTGACAGCATGTCATGTTGTGCGTTAAGGATTCATACGACAATTTCTGAGAGTAGCACTGAACAGATTTTATTGCTGTCAATGTAGACACAGAACAGGCCCCACCACTTCCTCTCGCTCAACATATGCCCCTTCAAAATAAAAGCACATTACAGTATTAACTCAGACTACACCACACAGCACCAACACAATCTAATACAATATACCGGCAAACTAATATATAGGGAAAACGTAATGGCCACCAACAGCTAGCTAAGTCGACCTGAACTGTTTTCAGCCAATCACAATAAACCTTGATGGCTCTGTACTTCTTAAGTTTTTCATCAGTTGTTGTTGACATTTGGCAACCTGTCAAAGCAACTTGTGCTAGCCAACAACAATTCTTGTAGCAAATGTCAGCAAGTATTCTGAGCAGCATGGCTTTGGGGTAAAATATTGTTAAAGCTCTGTTGCTATTGACTGTAAAAGGCAGTGAACTTCTATGTTGTGAAGCTCCGCCTCTCTGAGGTGTTTCCAGCACAAGTTACAAGGACATCAGCAATAAAGAGGCAGGGGTGGAAAATGCAAATATGATAAGTTTGAGTTAGAAGGTCAACAATACCCATCACAGAGAGGCACTCACTCATTTTTGTCAGGAAAAAGATGACTGATTCCCATTTTTGTGACTGTGATACGATGTAATCACTTGCTTGAGTGTGGTTTAGGTGTTGATGCTGTCAACGAATCCCAACTTCTGCAAAATATCACCACTGTCATCTCATTATCATCTCATCTCATTAAAGTTTTTCTTCCCCTCTTCACATGCACTATAACTTGTTCAAAAATGAATAATGCAATGACAATGATGTTTAAGATGAGCAAATTAGACAATTTGTTTTTTAAAAAGCAGAATAAGTAGGATTTGACATTTCAGATTGTAAACACAACATTCAAACTTGGCCCCTCCTCTCTGGCTGAGATAACTGCTGGCACTCAGTTTTTGTTTCCTAGGATGGTGATGGAATTACTTGTAAAACATTCCATTGCCCTCTTAGGAACAAATTTGGCCTGCTAGCACCCACCTGTCCAATCAATAAACAGGCCAGCAGCACGTTGCTCTTCATCCTCCTCAGTTCTCCTCTGCCTCAGTGCTCGCCAGTGGGTGAAAGCCAACCCCGAGCTTTATCCGCTTGGCGTTTCTCCTCGCTAGATTTCCTGTTTTCATTTTTTCATAGCTTCCTATTGGATGTGGTGCTATTGATCTGGCACTGTGCACTGTGATTGGCTGGGAGCTACACAGCCAGCCAGTCAAAAAGTGTGATGCCCAGAACAGTCCCGAGCTCAACAAAACAAGGAAATCCAGACAGAGGGCAGGGTCTTTGCAGATACACACACCAACACACACTCAGAAGGGGCTCAGAAGGGATGACTGAGAGGGATTACTTTTGGGTCTGTACATTGTTTTGGGGGGGAAATTCCTGTCATTCTGCCTTGAATAAACTTTTATTTAATGATATCCAGTTAGTTCAGGTTGCATCTCCTCAACTAACTGGCATCTCCTCCATTGACTTCCATTCAAACTTCCATTCAATGTTTTAGACCAAAGTGTCAAAGCCCCCATGTCTGCCACCTAGAGAAACTCAAACTCCATTAACAGAAATTCCAAGTCTTGCCCACTTGGTTTGATTGACAGGTAACCCGTAGAAAGTGCAAAGCAGAAACACCATGGTGGCAGGAGCTGAGAAACAAAGATTTCAAACAAAATTTAAGCACAAAACACACACACACACAAACAGGAACTTGAGGATTAGCACTTTAATGAGCTGTAGAAAGCTGCTGTGCAAGGAGAATTGAACTGAAGCACTGAAGACACTATGTGGATCGCATACATGCAACCTAATCTAATTACACACAAAGAGGTGTGTAGGAGACCAGTCTATTGTATGGAGTGCTGGAGGAGGGGCTTGTCGCTGATTTAATAGGTTTATCGGATGACAAATATAGATCCTCAGGCCCATATTCACTGCTGGACAAAAGCTATAGATCCCTCCTTCAAAATGCACAATAACTTCATTTCCATAGAATGGATGTGAGCTCTATAGGATCTACATATTCCTGATTGATTATTATGGCGGCAGAGAGTGGGGAGGAACAGAATCCATATAAATGGACAGACAGATGGATGGAAGGTTCAGGGTTCAAAGATTTTTCATTAGTACCTGAGGGTGAATTTGCTGTTCAAATGGGAGATTCAGCAGCATTCCAGTGTTAAAAACAAGACATCATGGTGATACTGATTCAAGGAAAGAAAAAAGGCTGGAAGGAGAACAGAAAAGAAGGAAGGAAGGAAAGTAGGAAGGATGGAAGTATGTGTATAATATGATACTGTGGTGTGTTGAGCTTTTGTATGTAGGTTGTTTTCAAAAAAGAAAGGAACGTATAAGTGTGTGTACATGCTTTTGTGTATAGCCTACACGCTTGTGTGTGTGTGTGTGTGTGTGTGTCTAGATACATGCACAGATTCAGCCCATTAATGTCTGATTTGTTGCTGACTTAAGGATTAAAATTTCCCCTCTCTCCCCCTCTGTATTAATATTAAACACTCCTACATTACACTGCTGGATGCCAGCTTACTGTTTGCCCACCCAATCCACCCACCATACACATACACACACACACACACACACACACACACACACACACACACACACACCTCCCCACGACAGTTCATTTGGAGATGTAACCTCAAAGCATTTCTCCCTTCCCTGAGACATGACAACAGCATTTCTCTCCTGACCATGTGTGTGTGTCTATGTGTGTGTGTGTGTGTGTGTGTGTGTGTATGTGTACACTAAGCTGCCATAGCCTCAAGTTAACAGACGGCAGCCTGTAAATGGGATCCCTGGGCACACTGGCAGCCTCTCAGAGTATCCATCCATCCTGTTCCTGTTTGCTGTTCAGGTCAGGGTCACAGGGGGTAAGAGGGCAGACATCCTCCTTCTCCAAAACCTCCCCTGGCTGCTCCTGGAGGGTCTTCAGCTGGGACAAGTAGTCCCCCCAGGGCGTCCTGGGTCTGCCAGCGGGGTCTTCTACCAGTCAGCCATGCCTGATGCCCCATGAAGTGAGACTCCAAGAAGTCCCATTTTCATATTACATGGTGACATTTCCATTTTACAAGTACCAAAACATTTCAAACCTTTCATATGGAGGATGATTTTATAGAATTGCCATCACCCACTGAAAAACTATTTTAAAAAACAACAATTAAGATACTTATTAAGTGTTATGATCTTTCAGTCCAAGACATTAATTTAGACAGCAATAACTTAAATACACAGAAAATCATCATTTATATCTTACTCTCTATGGAAAGGTGGCTGTCTCTATGCCTAACTTCTAAATTTCAGTTGAGGAAAATAATATTTAAAATAATAACTCTTTGAGTCTGTCTCAGTGGAAGTAGAATGATTCAAATCTTTGAAAATAAAAAGAAATAAATGAAAAAAACTTGCTCCAAAGTAATGCTGTCCACCGGCTTTAATGTCACTACTGAAACACAAAGAGGGTTTTTTGTTTGTTTTGTTGTTGTTGTTGTTGTTGTTGTTGTTGTTGTTGTTGTTTTGGACAGGCTGATCCTGGCATCAGCAACATCTGGCTGTGTGATTATCTGGCTTACTTTTAAGATGCAGCTACATTAATTTTGGTAAGAATCTAACACAGCAATGACTCACATTGCAAAGGGGTCACTTATTGCAGAAAAAGCATGAAATATTGCTTTAAATTAAATTTCATCGGACTATCACAATAAAAGGCTCTAACTCCATGCAGACACCACACATCTCTGATGAAATGTGAAAACCTGCAGAGGAATAACACCACAAATGCATGAAATTATCCGTCGATGCAAATAAAGGTTTTCTGTTGTTGTTGTTGTTGTTTGAAGCGACTTAAGGGCAGAATTTAAGGGTGAATTAAGAGCAGGCAGTGCCGAGGCAGTCCTCCTTATGTTTGGGTGCATCCAGGCCTTCCTCAGGGCAGAATGCACACCACGGGATGTTGGCTGGATTTGGCGCCAATTAAGCCGACCCACTCGGAGCTAGAAGACTGCAGCTGAGTGCTAATTCCTCCTTGTACTTTTTATCCAAAGCCTTACCTCGCAGCGGCTCCGCGGTCAAGAAAGAGCCAGCCAGGACGGGAACTTTTGAGTGCTTCATTAGTTGGAGGCAAGTGTTTGAAATCTGGTTAGTGCTGATGGAGCCGCCCGCGAGAGGAGGAGGAGGAGGAATGTGGCCAAAATGTACTGTATATGCATCATCACCACCTTATTAAAGCTCAGGGAGACACAAAAGGCTGGAGAGGAGAGGAGAGGAGAGAGATAGTTGGTGAAGTTGGTGGGATGGTGGCATGGAGGAGGCGAGGAGAGAAAGAAGAAGTGTGAGAGGATCAAGGAGGTGAGAAAGAGGGACAAAGAAAGCAGAGAGAGGAGAGGAAAGATTCTGTCCTGTCACACTCATGCTTCCTTTCCCATGCATTTCATTTCCTTTCCTTTTCATTTTTCCTTTCTTCTCCTTTGCTTTCCTCTCATTTTCCTATTTCTTTTCTCATGCTTTTCCTCTCCCTTCCTTTCTTTTCCTTTCTCATGCTTTTCCTTTCTTTCCCTTCCTTTCCTCTCCTTTCTGTTCTTTTCCTCTCCTTCCCTTTCTCTTCCTTTCCTTTCTGTTCCTTTCCTTCACTTTCTAATGTAGGTTAGCCATTGAGTTGACAGGCGTGTAACGATTTGTAATGTTTTCTGCGGCTGTGTCCTCACAGATGACAGCTGTTATTAAGCAAAGAACAATAACACAACAGTCAGCGCTCCTGAATGCTGCTTAATATAGCTGCTGCTACCCTGTCAAACACCGCGGCTCTGCAGTGGAGAGAGAGAGAGACGAGGAGAGGAGAGCAGACAAGAGACATGACAGAATAGATTAGAAGAAGAAATTTAGAACTTGCTCATACTCACTAGCTTTCGATATTTTCCCGGTATACAGATTTTCATGCCGCTCTCCCACTTTTCTTTCCAAATTCCATTTCTTCCACAGTTTTCTTCCACAGTTTGCTCTCATTTCACCATCCCATTTACTAAGTTGTTACAAACTGTAGCATCAAAAATCTCAGACCTGTTGGCCTTATGTGCCCCGCCCATTTCCACAGCTTTTCACACTTTGCATTTCTCAACCCAAATAAAGAAAGCATATATGGACAAAAGCTGAGTGCTTATAGCTTGTTCTCCTTTTAATAGACGACTAGAAGGCTTGCAGATTCCTACCTACTGTTTGTGCTGAAACTACAAAGAGAAAAGTGGTGAGAGTGTGAGACTACACAAGACTACACTACAGCAGTGCAGTGGAGCATTTTAGTTCATGAGCTTTTCACAAGGGAGGCTGCACCAGATGTGTCAGTCTCCTGACCAGGTCACTTTTTTTTTTTTTTTTTTTTTTTTTTTCACCAGAAATAGTGGTGGGTAATATATGAATAATATTAACTCTTTTGTAGTTGAGTTTACTTCAGCTGCAGGACAAAAGAGAGAGAGTTTTGTTTGCTCTTTATTTCTGCTGACTTGTAAAAGACATTTGGCCCAACTTGCTTAACTTGCTTCAGTGTAGTTGGAGGGTCAACATAATGTGGATACTATCACAACTGTCGCTGAATGGCCAATAAAACACACAGCTTCACCTAACCAGGGAGATGCTGTGTAGTGATACCAAAACAAAGTAGTCCCACCAATCAGCAAGCAAGAGAGAGAGCTGGAAAAGAGTGCCAATAATGAATCCCAAACGTGTGGTTGTGCATCCCTCAAAACAATTTTTTCAGCTCAAAATGATGTCACTTGCTGGTCCAGATCCACTTCATTCATTTTGGAGAAGGACAGTCCTGGTGAGGCACTCATTCTCACCACAGGGAAGCAGCTGATGGGTCAAACCTGGAGGATCTATCAAACTCAAAAAAAAGAAAAGAAAAGAAAAAAAAAACACTATCAGTGGCTGCGGTTCCATCAACATGCACTTTTAAGTATTGCATTACAAAAGAGTTATGGAAACAGCATTAGCAATCACCAGCCTGTTGATTTACCACCCAGCTATCAAAGAGACGCAGTAATTAGTCTGGTAATACAGACTGCTGATTTATCATATCAACATCATCTCATTGTCTGGACCAATTTTCAGCTCTAAATAAGTCTGCACTTTTCTGGATGAGTCATAACCGTCATTCGCTTGCATTTTCTTTTCTTGAATCATTTTTTTAAAATGTGCTTAAAATATGCGAAACATTTTGGATGGAAACACAGCTAAACACTTTTAGGTCTTAGTAAGCCACAGACAGCAGCATGAGATCCAGACTCATTTGTTTGACTTATTTGTCTTCCCCCATTTGGCACAGGTAGACCTCATATGATAGTTTGGTCATTTTAATCAGGTGTAGGCATGACTTCCGTTCATATTCACAGTCATAAAGCACCTACACTGTGAAATCATTCACCGTTTTTTGAGTGTCTATTTTTCAAGAACAATTAGTTTCAACAAAAAATTTTAACAATGCAATTTGAGCACTGTGTTTTCATCCCCACCACTCTCAGTAACCCCCCTGTGTCTGTGCTGGAGGTCAGTGAGTATGGACGCAGCAGTAGCTCTAAAGATGAATGCTGAGTCATTTTAAATAATTATGCCCTTACATCTCGCAGTTTTGTTGTATAGGACACTGGTAAAATATGATAGAAAATGAGGTGATATTTTGAACAACTGGGGGTGACTTTCCTTGTCTCTGTAGGAAGTGAGGCTGGTGGGAACAAACATTCACCTAAAACACTCCCAAAATAAACCTGAACACAGCAGATATGAACACAGCTGATGATGAAAGTAATTACACTCAGCTCAGTGTATGCTAAAGTGTGTGTGTGTGTGTGTGTGTCTGTGTGTGTGTGTGCACTTACCTACCTATCCAAGAGGGGACTTCGGCGTCGTCACACATTCACCAAGTGGGGACCTCATAGCCAAGTGGGGACATTTTTTAGGTCCCCTCTTGGTCATGCTTTAAATCATGCTAAAATCAAGTGTAACACCCTCTGGTGAAGTTTTTTTAATTTTAGCCAAGTGGGGACCTGAAGGTGTGTGAGTGTTTAAGTGCATGCTCAGCTCTGCCCCTGTAGGCTGGAGCAGGGATTACAACGTCTCATAAACACACGTCGTTTTACACACACTCCTTCAAGGTGTGAATGGCTTGCAGGTAAGGCAGCCTTTCAGACTGTAGGGGGGCTGTTAAACAGGAAACCCGTCTCTTTAAACACGACTTTTTTGTAACAAAATATAAAGTCTCAACTTTAGTGGATGTCTTAGGTTTCAAGCTCAACACTATTAAAATAAAGGTCTAAGGGGGTTAGGGAGCAAGGAAGTAATAAGTACTTAGAAAGAAAGAAAGAAAGAAAGAAAGAAAGAAAGAAAGAAAGAAAGAAAGAAAGAAAGAAAAACAACCAGAATGAAATTAGATTAAAATTTAAATGATTTCATTTTTGACTAACTGCAAAAAAAAAAAACAATTTATTATCAGACTTTGACTAGACTTCTAAAACTGTGATGACAGAAGTTCCCTGTTGGCTGGTAAATACTGACAGGAGTCCCCTCTTAGATAGCATGCAGCGACCTTCACACTCCAGCATGGATGACAAGAAAAAATAAGCAAAATGAGTAAGTAAAATTACAATCTTAACTAGATAATTGTTGTTCAAATATGATTTGTTATGTTTTTGAGGCACATTACAGAAAAAAAAGGTACTTCTACTGTTTGGAATGACAGAGGTCCCCTGTTGGCTGGGAAACACTGACAGGAGTTCCCTCTTGGATAGCATGGAGCGACAGCCACACTCCAACATGAGTTAGGAAAAAATAAATAAGTAACATGGGTAATTCTTAAGACAAAATAATCTAAACTAAACATAATCCAATCTGTGGTGTTATTTTTCAGCAAAGTTGCACCAGTAATGTTGTCATTGTTGCTTTTCTGAAATGTGGGATGTATTGTGAAAACCACCTATCATGACTTACAGTATTTAAGTATAAAGAAACTAAAATCCTTTAGTACCTAATTTCGATATCGATATTAAGGGTTTGACAGAGAACAACAATTTTACATGGAATGAGAAGGGTTGCCTGTTAGGGAAATAAACTGTTTGGCCCTTTAACTTACTACCTAATAGAGACACACAATACATAAACACTATTTTGCCACAGAGCGTTTAGAGGATATGCCATTGTTTGAAAATAGAAATACAGGTAAATCTGTTTTTGCATATGATAATCACAGTTTTCTCAACTTGAGAAAACTGTGATTGGGTTTAAGTCAGAACTCAGGATTTCCAACTTCCAGTAAATTCCCAGTAAATAATTACTGAGTCCCCTCTTTGCCTGAACAAAATGACACAGGTGCCCTGTTGAATGGTATGGAGCGATGCTCACACTCCTGCATGTATGTAATTAGGACAGAAAAAGATATTATCATTGGCAGTAAGCTGTCACAAAGTTGAACAGAGAGGTAATAGAGGATTTTAAAGATTTTGCCAGAGCCTTTAGTATCACAGAGTATCAGTATCAGTAACACAGAGCTCCAATATTTTCATTTCTATCAGCTCCTCAGATTAAAACTCTAAGCAAGTGGTACATCTGTTATAAAATCAGAGTATGCGTGATATTACATTATCTGCTAATTCAAAGTCAAACATTTTAATGTAATAAATTCAGTAGTGTTTAACTCAGGATTTCCAACTTCCTAGTAGTAAAAAGCATGCAGAAGTTCCTTAAATTGCAGTACTCTTAAGGTAAGGCAACTTTTCTCATCCTCTTGGTCATGATAATTTTACTATGCACTTTTAAACACTTTGATTTTCACCATTATACAGTAGTTCTTTGTTTTAAACTTTGTGATAAACTGTAAATAATTACTGAGTCCCCTCTTTGCCTGAACAAAATGACACAGGTGCCCTGTTGAATGGTATGGAGTGACGCTCACACTCCTGCATGTATGTAATTAGGACAGAAAAAGATATTATCATTGGCAGTAAGCTGTCACAAAGTTGAACAAAAAACAGCATTGTTACTGTTTGATATGTTTTTGGTTTTCTAAAGATAGTTTTCTCTGCTCTGTAGAGGGTGATAAATATTTTGCCACAGAGCTTTTAGAGGATATGCCATTGTTTGCAAATAGAAATACAAGTAAATCTGTTTTTGCATATGATAAAAAAAAAAAAAAAGTCAAAGTCAAAGTCAAACATTTTGGTGTAATAAATTCAGCAGTATTTAACAACAGTTAAGTATTCAGTACTGATACATTTTCAAACCGTAAACATTAAACTGATATTGTCATGCCTGCCTGTTAGGGAAATAAACTGTTTGGCCCTTTAACTTACTACTTAATACAAACTTAATACAAAAATACATAAACACTGCAACGCTGATAAGAGAATTAGGATTAGTGGGTTAACAGTTGTCTTGGCTTAACTCAGGTTTTGCACCATCATGAAGCTGCTCAGTTTTAACCTGAGTAGATCACTGTGGTAACTTGTGCTGTATGGCCTGGTCTGGAGCAGGTTAACTTCAGAATATTATAGTATCAAAACATGTCAGTAACCCTTACTGACTACTAGACAAAAGTACTAGGCTATAAGGGACCATACCCACACTTATTTTGAGCCTCAGCCTTATTTTTAATGTTTGGATTTTTTTTAAAAAAAATATCTATCTATCTATCTATCTATCTATCTATCTATCTATCTATCTATCTATCTATGTATCTAGCTTATTAAGCGATGTCCAAGTTATGCAATAATAATGTTTACATTTCACATTGGACTTAACAGTTAACTAAAACTAAAGTAAAAACTAAAGCTGGGTTTGAAAGAAACATTTTAGTTAAATAAAAATAAAAACCTACCTTTAAATTAAGAAAACTGCAATAATATTGTGTGCTTACAAAATAAACTGAACAAAACAAATGAATGAACAAACCAAAAAACAAAAAAAGAAAATGTCTTTAGTTCTATATTTTGCCAATTTGGTCAAATTTGTCCACACAAAAACCATGAGGAGGAATTGGTATTTATGTTTATTGAGACTAGGATGTCAACATGACTGTGAGGCAGTTGCCTTCACAAAGTGTTATTTGTACTGTAATACCTATTCTAAACTTCCTCAATCTTGCCCCTGACAAATACCCCTATATTACAGTATAATAAAAAGTAAATAAAACTAATACTGAAACTACTAAAAAGTAAATTGAAACTTAAGGGCTTTTAGAGCTTGAAATATTGAGGAGGCGGGGACAATCCAAGGGGACATAAAAGTAAAGATCCATGATATTAAACACACACACACGCACACAAAATAACTGTTGAGAAACCAAACAAACAAATAACAGAACACATTTAAAATCAGCTGCATTTGGGAGTGGAGTAGTTTGTAATCATGGTTTTAAATTGGCGCATGCTCGTGCAGCGACCGGCAGCAAGCCATGTCTGTCCTGTTTATTGTTCTGTTTTGGGGGACTGTTTATTGTTTTTGGGGGGTTTTACACACTGAATGTAGCTGTTGACTGACGAACAATATTTGTGGCAGTGGAGATAGTGGAAACCTACAAATATTCACACTCTAGCATGGATGAAAAGAAAAAGTAAGCAAAATGAATAAGAAAATTACAATCTTAACTAGATAATTGTTGTTCAAATATGATTTGTTATGTTTTTTGATGCACATTACAGGAAAAAATCAAGTGCATCAAGACATGGAGACAGGTATTAATTAATTAATATATTTATCTTTATGCACAAGATAAGAGCTTTGTTTTGTATAGCTATATTGTTAACAAATAGAAAGCAGTACAAAAAAATAACAAACATATAGAACTAATAAATATATCACTGGCTCTAGCAAGTTATAATCAAGTTATCAAAATTGTTTCAATGTTATGGCACAGTGATGTGCCGTTACATGAACAGCCACTGCTGCGACCTTTACACTGAATACGTGTACATGCACACCATATTCCTGTATTATTCGAATAAGACCCCTGGCATGTGCCTGTTCCAACCGGAATATTGTGCCATGTAAACACCTTAATCTGAAAATGCCCCGTACCGGAATATTCAGTTACATCTGTGCATGCTCGATTCACAATGAATCCTGGGTCGTCTTTGTTGCTATGGTTACTGTAAGCGGGGAAAACGACATGGTGAATTCCAGCAAGAGCCAGGAGTCTGCAGTCTGCCTTCAGCTAATGAAAGACTTAAATATCATGGAGTATATCGATTCGATTGGAGAAAATGCAGAAATAGCAACAGAAGAAGAAGAAGAAGAAGAAGAAGAAGAAGACGAAGACGAAGAAGAAGAAGACTTCTTCTGCGATCACAGCAGCAGTTCTTTTAAAAATGACACTGCCGGCACAACAACAGGACGTGACTCTGGAAATGATGTAGTTTGGCGGACCAATCATAGCTCTTGTTGTCAGTGGGGGGCCTGAGTTGGGGGCTACGTGGGGTCCGCATAGTTACAATTTTCGCACAACCCCTGTAAGCTTCGCACAACCCCAGCCTTGATGCTCCGTTTACATGAACTACCAACGTTGTGACCCTTACACCGATGCTCCATAATGCGAGCTCCCAGTATTAATAATTTTACAATGTTATTTACAGGGACCCAGCATTCCCCCATGAGCAAGCACTTGGTGACAGTGGCGAAGAAAAACTCCATTTTAACATGGAGAAACCTCGGGCAGAACCAGGCTCTGGGTGGGCGGCCATCTGCCTTGACTGGTTGGGTTGAGAGAGAGAGAGGGTCTGGCCTGAATTTTCCTTTTCAGTGGCCCATCCTCTTTTACCTGCAGCTTGCAGCGCTTATGATATCTCCAGCGGCCTGTTTTGATGTACACGGCAAAGCAAAACTTGCAAGGCAGATAGTCTGTTGCTGTTGACGGGTAGGTTGCTTGCCTTTTGGGGATGATTTGTCCTTTCCCAGAGGACAGTACTGAACAATTATGGTAGTAATTTCCCTTGTTCCTTACTTTGCTCAAAAAAAGATTGCGCACGGCTGATCCTTGTTTGTGTGCAAGTGCCTGAGCCACTTCAGCTATGTTAGAATGCTTTTGCTTGAGGTGTCTCGTAATTTTCACAAAAGGCTTCTCGCAGTAGAGGCAGTAATTCTTCTTGTCATATATTCGCTGATGTGCAGTGTTTGAGGACATTTTCACTTTGATTGAAACTTCTTGTTGAGGGTTACCACCATGGGCTATCTGATCCATTGCCTTTGGGGTTTTTGAAAGTGAATTTTCTTGGAATAGTGCATCAGAACATGTCAGACATGATGCATAAAACTATTGTTGTGGATTGGGCACTTTCTTACCCATGTCTCAGGAAGTCTAAACTAGACATAATTTGCGTAGGGTAAGGGGACGGGGAGAAGGTTTGTTTAGGAGCCAGAATAGGAGCTGTAATGAGGGGGATGGGAGTATTGGAGTTGTTAGTGGTTGGGGGTAGAAAACAGATGAGCCAAAGGGCTGATGGGCAGGGGCCATCTTCATTTTTTTAAAAGAACATATTAACCTTGGGAGGCCATTTCTAACAGTAAGATGTGGCAAACATTGGTTTCTATTTATTTATTAAAGCCCTTAACGGCAACTTACATGTGTTGCTAGTAACTGGGTAATGCTTAAAGTTCTAAATGTAAACACAAAATTTTGGAAAACTGCTTTTTGTGTCCATGCTGCACACATTTTACAACACAAACTAAAACCTATAGTAACCCAATTGTACTTAAAGGTCAGCCCTCAGGTTGTAAAGGTTGAGAAACTCTGCGGTACAGGTTACAGGTAGGGGCGGGGGAGGGGGAGGGGTAAAGTCGTCAGGTTGGAGAGGGTTTGTTTGAGAGCCAGAGGAAGTGTGAAAATGAGTCTCACTGGGGAATGGGGGCTGTAATGAAGGGGAGGGGCCATTGGAGTTGTTAGTGGTTGGGGGCAGAAAACAGATGAGTCAAGGGGCTGATGGGCATCTTGTCATTTTTTTTTTAAAGAACATATTAATCAACACTATCTGACACCACTATCTATTTGTCAGTGAATCCATATTCTATTCATAATTTGCCCTGTCATAAAAATCCAACACCTGCAAACACAATTCTAATAATTATAAACAATAGACAGAACTGCAGCAATCTATCGCCATATTCTGACAGAAACTTGTCTTAAACAGAGCATACATATTTCTGAAGTTTCTTTACATAACTATAACTTGTACAGAACAGAAAGAGTCAGAAGAGGAGGTGGTGTGGTGTTAGGACCCGATTCTTTTGTTGAATGCCCAAGGACAGACCGGAGTCAATCTTCAGCTCTCAGATATAATATTTATTTGGTCACATGTAAAGCAAGGCAGCGCTGGTCTCAGTGTGACAGAGCTCTCGCAGGATCTCAGTCAGAATGAGTGTCGATATCAGGAAATGATACACATTTATGTTCTTGGGCTTGGGCCTGCCCCGTACAGAGGTTGGACTTTAAACGCAACCGAGAGTAATTGGCCAGTTACCGGACATGGACAGGCCAACCACTGTCCATGCCTTGATCTCGGAATGTGTGATGCTATGTGTATGTATGTTGATTGGGCGTGTATCTAATGCAATAGACCTAACAAATAAGATAGAGAAAATATGTCTGGTTCCAGCTTTGTTTACCTTCTGCTAACAGTCAAGCTGTTCTGAATAATACAAGAAGCATTGAACTTTAACATGCATTGAATACTGCAAGAGACATGAACTATAAGGCCAATTATAACAGTGGCTATATACATTAACAATCAACTCAAATCATTCCTCTCAAGAAAGTCTGGGTTTAAGCCCACACCAATCTGGTTTTAGAACTAAACATAGTACTGTCTTTGCTAACACTTTGGTTATAAATGCTACCGCATCTGCTGCTGACAAAGGGAAATATTGTGCTGCCCTGTTTGTCAGTTTGACAAAAGCATTTGATAACGTTGATCATGCTATGCTCCTAGAGAGGCTATGTGATATTGCTTTTGATTATAAGTCCTAAAAATTTTTCGGGATGATCTTTCTCATAGACAGCAAAGTGTAACATTAGGAAATGATTGTTCTGTATTTTTAACACTGTCAAAGGGGGTTCCACAAGGTTAAAGATTGGGCCCTGGCTTGTACTGCTTTGCTAATACTGTACATTCAGCCACTGAAGGCCTACAACAAGCTTTTGACAAATTGCACAATGCCTATTTTTATTTGAAACTAAAAATTTTACAGCTAAAAAATGCAAACAAGATATATGCTGTTTTCTAGAGGCAGAGATATTGTGGACAATGGCTTGCATATAAAAAAAAAATAAACAAAAAAGCCTTCCTGTCTGTTTTGAATAATAGTGACATAGACATACCTAACTAGATTCAGTATCACTCTGCCCTAAGATATACCACCAGTGACAGTTATTTTACTCTCAAATGAACAAATGAACAAACATCTTGAATGAAAACCTTGGGAGGCCATTTCTAACAGTAAGACGTGGCAAACATTGGTTTCTATTTATTTATTAAAGCCCTTAATGGCAACTTACATGTGTTGCTAGTAACTGGGTAATGCTTGAAGTTCTAAATGTAAACACTCAGTTTTGGAAAACTGCTTTTCGTGTCCATGCTGCACACACTTGGAACATTTTACAACACAAACTAAAACCTATAGTAACCCAATTGTACTTAAAGGTCAACTTAAAGGCGATGGGTTATGTCTGAGGAAAGAAAGCAGCCCTCAGGTTGTAAAGGTTCACAAACCCTGCCGTACAGGTTACAGGTAGGGGCGGGGGAGGGCTGAAGTCGTCAGGTTGGAGAGGGTTTGTCTGAGAGCCAGAGGAAGTGCGAAAATGAGTCTCACTGGAGAATGGGGGCTGTAACGAGGGGGAGGGGAGCATTGGAATTGTTAGTGGTTGGGGGCAGAAATTTGAAACTAAAAATTATGTACCTAAAAAAGTGCAAACAAGATATATGCTGTTTTCTAGAGGCAGAGATATTGTGAACAATGGCTTGCATATGAAAAAAATAAAACAAACAAACAAACAAAAAAGCCTTCCTGTTTGTTTTGAATAATAGTGACATAGACATACAGTGGTGGAAAAAAAGTTTTCGGACACCCTTAAAATTTTACACAATCTCAAATATTATCATGAAATATTTGTGGAAAAATCTTTTTGGTGTTTCAAAAGGTGTGGCTGCATTAGACAGATACAAACAAATACAAATTATATTTTTTTGTTTATTGTTTACAAGAGAAACTAACAAAACTAAATTCTTGACAAATTCTTCTGACCACAGAATCTTCTTCCAGTTCCTGGCTGTCCAGTTCTTGTGTGCCTGGGCCCGACGACGCCGGGCTAGCCTCTGTCTCTCATTGATCAGGGGCTTCTTGATAGCCTTGTAGGACCTTAAGCCATGATCTAAAAGTCGGGCACGTACAGTGCGGGTGGAACACTGGACACCAGTTTGGTTTGACCTCTGCTGCTGAAGCTCCTGTGATGTCATTCAGTGGTTTTGCCTGCACATGCGGATCAGGATGCGGTCATTTCTTGCTGAAGAAACCCTTGGACGGCCAGATGTTGGTTTGTCTTCCAAGCTGTTGGTTCGTCTGTATTTCTGCAGAGTGGATCCAACTGCTGAAGGACTGCATCTGCACTTCCTGGCTATCTGGCGGCAGCTGTACCTTTCCTGGCTGAGAATCTTTATCTTCAGGCGTGTTTCCTGCGTTAGGTTCCTTGTTTTAGCCATTTTTGTGTCTGAAGAACTTTCAAATGTGCTGGCTTTATATAGACACCAAGCTTGGCAACAAAAATTGTGTCTTTTAATAAACAGAATGACCTTCATCACTGGTACCAAAATGACCCAATACTCAAAATCCTATGTATTTTTATGGAACCAATCAATTTGAAGTTTTTAATGGCTTTTTTAGGATGTATTTAGTATTTTGGCTGTGACTGTACTAAAAGAAATTGCACTTGAAGACCTAAGAGTGATTCTTAATGCAATATTTGACAGATGCATGGGGTGTCTGAAAACTTTTTTCCACCACTGTACCTAACTAGATTTAGTATCACTCTGCCCTAAGATATAGCACTGGTGGCAGTTATTTTACTCTCAAATGAACAAATGAACAAACATCTTGAATGAAAAGCTTGGGAGGCCATTTCTAACAATATGCCAAACATTGGTTTCTATTTATTTATTAAAGGTCTTAATGGCAACTTACGTGTTTTACTATTTATTGGCTAATTTTCCAAGTTCCAAATGTAAACAAAATTTTGTAAAATTGCTTTTAGTTTCTGTGCTGCACACACATTTTACAACACAAACTAAAACCTATAGTAACGCAATTGTACCTACAGGTCAATTTAGATAGATAGATAGATAGATAGATAGATAGATCTTTATTATTGTCCCTAGTAGGCAATTGGTATTGCAGCAAGTCATAAAGACAAAACAAAAGACAGGTCATAAGAACAAACGACATAATACAAGCGGTTATGAAGGTGATAGGGCACTGAATGTAGCAGCTGCAAACAGGCGAACAGACCCTCAACTGTAACAGCGCCTTGTCAACAAATGAAAATACTGAGGCAACAATAACTAATAAATAAATAAACAAATAAATTAAGTAAATTTTTTTCTCCACTAGGATAAAAAAATACACCACTAAAAACATCACAATCAGTAAAATTTCACTTCACGGGTTCACAGAAGAGCACTGCCACCGTAAAACAGCATAAAAAAGCAACATCACTACCATAAGCCCAACTGCCGACCTATCACTTCCCCTGGCCTGAGTTAAGGAGATAGATAGCACTGGGGACAAATGAGTAATTATATCTGTTGCTCCTCGCTGAGGGAAACCTTAAATGTGAACCAGAAGGCAGTAACTGAAACTCAGAATGGAGGGGGTGTGTACTATGGAGTTAGCTTTTTTCAAAATGTGTCTGTCGTACAGGTCGGATCAGCTGCTTTGTGGAGCACCTATGATTTTGCCACTGGCTTTCACGATTTTGGAAAGTGCAGTTTTGTCATCAGCACTAAGATTGCCATACCAGCAGATCATAGAGAATGTCATGATAGACTTGATATAGAATTTATAAAATATACGCATCAGAGTGTTACAATTGGCCTTATAGTTCAATGTTTCATGCATTATCCAATGTATTACATAGTTCAGGACAGCTTGACTGCTAAGCAGAGGACAGACAAAGCAAAAGCTAGATGTACTTTCTCTATCCTTGTTATTTAGGTCTGTTGCATTAGATACACGCCCAGTCAACATTCACACACATAGCATCACACATTCCAGAAACAAGGCATGGACAGTGGTTGGCCTGTCCATGTCCGGGTAACTGGCCAATTATTCTCGGTTGCGTTTAAGTCCAACCTATGTACGGGGTAGGCCCAGCCCAAGAACATAAATGTGTATCATTTCCTGATATCGGGGCTGATTCTGACTGAGATCCTGCGGGAGCTCTGTCACACTGAGACCAGCGCTGCCTTGCTTTATATGTGACCATAATAAATATTGCATCAGAAAACTGAAGACTGACTCCGGTCTGTTCTTGGGCTTTCAACAAAAGAATCGGGAGCTAACAAGAGTCTTATCTACATTGAATTTTGCCATCTTGCGGAGGCAGTAGAGACATTGCTGGCCTTTTTTGCAAATAATTTCTGCGTTCAAATTAAATTTCAGCTTGTTATCAATCACACTGTCCAACTATTTGTAGGTTTCCACTATCTCCACTGCCACAGATATTGTTCGTCAGTCAACAGCTACATTCAGTGTGTAAAACCCCCCAAAAACAATAAACAATATCACTGATCTTTACTTTTATGTCCCCTTGGATTGTCCCCACCTCCTCAATATTTCAAGCTCTAAAAGCCCTTAAGTTTCAATTTACTTTTTAGTAGTTTAAGTATTAGTTTTATTTATTTACTTTTTATTATACTGTAATATAGGGGTATTTGTCAGGGGCAAGATTGAGGAAGTTTAGAATAGGTATTACAGTACAAATAACACTTTGTGAAGGCAACTGCCTCACAGTCATGTTGACATCCTAGTCTCAATAAACATAAATACCAATTCCTCCTCATGGTTTTTGTGTGGACAAATTTGACCAAACTGGCAAAATATAGAACTAAAGACATTTTGTTTTTTTCTTTTTTGGTTTTTTCGTTCAGATTATTTTGTAAGCACACAATATTATTTCAGTTTTCTTAATTTAAAGGTAGTTTTTTACTTTTATTTGACTAAGACTACCTCTTGAAGCTCATCGAGAGAATGCCAAGAGTGTGCAAAGCAGTAATCAGAGCAAAGGGTGGCTATTTTGAAGAAACTAGAATATAAAACATGTTTTCAGTTATTTCACCTTTTTTTGTTAAGTACATAACTCCACATGTGTTCATTCATAGTTTTGATGCCTTCGGTGAGAATCTACAATGTAAATAGTCATGAAAATAAAGAAAACGCATTGAATGAGAAGGTGTGTCCAAACTTTTGGCCTGTACTGTATGTATATATATATATATATATATATATATATATATATATATATATATATATATATATATATATATATATACATATATACACACATATATATATATATACACTACTCACAAAAAGTTAGGGATATTCGGCTTTCTGGTGAAATTTCAGGATGAACCTAAAATGCATCATAACCTTTACAGGTGAACTTAATGTGACCTTCTATAAACTTTTGAATGCACATGTCCAACTGTTCAGTGTTTCAGTACTTTTTGCACAAGTTGCTGTTCTCTAACAAGGAGTTTAACGGCAAAATTCACATCAGGTGTTTGATGCTCCAGCTCATCGAGGTCGTATCATTAGGGAACGGCTGCTGGAGACTGGGGTACCTCAAATGGAGTGGCCTGCACTTTCTCCAGACTTGCATCCCATAGAAAACCTATGGGATCAGCTGAGTCGCCGTGTAGAGGCTCGGAGCTCTGTACCCCAGAACCTCAATGTCCTGAGGGCCGCCCTTCAAGAAGAGTGGGATGCCATGCCTCAGCAGACAATAAGTCGACTTGTGAACAGCATGAGACGTCGCTGTCAAGCTGTAATTGATGCTCAAGGGCACATGACAAGTTATTGACACTGACATTTTTTGTTGTGGTATATCCACCACTGTTGTTGGCTTTTGTTTCAAGAAATTGTTTGAGATGAGGAAATCACCAGTGTATGCTTCTACTTAAATGCCCTACTTTCATGATATAATATCACTGTAGCATGAACTTTTTACATTTTCCATAAATTTCACCCAAAAGCCAAATATCCCTAACTTTTTGTGAGTAGTGTATATATATATATATATATATATATATATATATACATATATATATATATATATATATATTTTTTTTTAAATCCAAACATTAAAAATAAGACTGAGGCTCAAAATAAGTGTGGGTATGGTCCCTTATAGCCTAGTACTTTAGTCTAGTAGTCAGTAAGGGTTACTGACATGTTTTGGTAATATAATATTGACAACTGTTAACAACTGTTAACCCACTAATCTTGCTTCTCTTAGCAGTGTTGCAGTGTTTATGTATTCTGTGTCTGTATTAGGTAGTAAGCTAAAGGGCCAAACAGTTTATTTCCCTAACAGGCAGGCATGACAATATTAGTTTAATGTTTATGGTTTGAAAATGTATCAGTACTGAATACTTAACTGTTGTTAAACACTACTGAATTTATTACACTAAAATGTTTGACTTTGAATTAGCAGATAATGTAATATCATGCATACTCTGATTTTATAACAGATGTACCACTTGCTTAGAGTTTTAATCTGAGGAGCTGATAGAAATGAAAATATTGGAGCTCTGTGTTACTGATACTGATACTCTGTGATACTAAAGGCTCTGGCAAAATCTTTAAAATCCTCTATTACCTTTCTGTTCAACTTTGTGACAGCTTACTGCCAATGATCACATCTTTTTCTGTCCTAATTACATACATGCAGGAGTGTGAGCATCGCTCCATACCATCCAACAGGGCACCTGTGTCATTTTGTTCAGGCAAAGAGGGGACTCAGTAATTATTTACTGGGAATTTACTGGAAGTTGGAAATCCTGAGTTCTGACTTAAAACCAAATGTTCAATGTTTTAGTGTGCTTCTCTTAGCAGTGTTGCAGTGTTTATGTATTCGGTGTCTGTATTAGGTAGTAAGCTAAAGGGCCAAACAGTTTATTTCCCTAACAGGCAGGCATGACTATATCAGTTTAATGTTTATGGTTTGAAAATGTATCAGTACTGAATACTTAACTGTTGTTAAAAACTACTGAATTTATTACACTAAAATGTTTGACTTTGACTTTTTTTTTTTAATCATATGCAAAAACAGATTTACTTGTATTTCTATTTGCAAACAATGGCATATCCTCTAAAAGCTCTGTGGCAAAATATTTATCACCCTCTATAGAGCAGGGAAAACTATCTTTAGAAAACCAAAAACATATCAAACAGTAACAATGCTGTTTTTTGTTCAACTTTGTGACAGCTTACTGCCAATGATAATATCTTTTTCTGTCCTAATTACATACATGCAGGAGTGTGAGCGTCGCTCCATACCATTCAACAGGGCACCTGTGTCATTTTGTTCAGGCAAAGAGGGGACTCAGTAATTATTTACTGGGAATTTACTGGAAGTTGGAAATCCTGAGTTCTGACTTAAACCCAATCACAGTTTTCTCAAGTTGAGAAAATTGTGATTATCATATGCAAAAACAGATTTACCTGTATTTCTATTTTCAAACAATGGCATATCCTCTAAACGCTCTGTGGCAAAATAGTGTTTATGTATTGTGTGTCTCTATTAGGTAGTAAGTTAAAGGGCCAAACAGTTTATTTCCCTAACAGGCAACCCTTCTCATTCCATGTAAAATTGTTGTTCTCTGTCAAACCCTTAATATCGATATCGAAATTAGGTACTAAAGGATTTTAGTTTCTTTATACTTAAATACTGTAAGTCATGATAGGTGGTTTTCACAATACATCCCACATTTCAGAAAAGCAACAATGACAACATTACTGGTGCAACTTTGCTGAAAAATAACACCACAGATTGGATTATGTTTAGTTTAGATTATTTTGTCTTAAGAATTACCCATGTTACTTATTTATTTTTTCCTAACTCATGTTGGAGTGTGGCTGTCGCTCCATGCTATCCAAGAGGGAACTCCTGTCAGTGTTTCCCAGCCAACAGGGGACCTCTGTCATTCCAAACAGTAGAAGTACCTTTTTTTTCTGTAATGTGCCTCAAAAAACATAACAAATCATATTTGAACAACAATTATCTAGTTAAGATTGTAATTTTACTTACTCATTTTGCTTATTTTTTCTTGTCATCCATGCTGGAGTGTGAAGGTCGCTGCATGCTATCTAAGAGGGGACTCCTGTCAGTATTTACCAGCCAACAGGGAACTTCTGTCATCACAGTTTTAGAAGTCTAGTCAAAGTCTGATAATAAATTGTTTTTTTAGCCGTTAGTCAAAAATGAAATCATTTAAATTTTAATTTAATTTCATTCTGGTTGTTTTTCTTTCTTTCTTTCTTTCTTTCTTTCTTTCTTTCTTTCTTTCTTTCTTTCTTTCCTTCTTTTTCTTTCTTTCTTTCTTTTTAAGTACTTATTACTCCCTTGCTCCCTTGCTGGTTATTTTTGTTAGATTTTTCTCACAGAGAAATGTTTAAATAATGATAACATTTAAGTTAAATCACCCATTCTTGAAAGAAACCAAGAAAGTCTTTGTGGTAAACGAGCTCTCATTAGGAGTGTGAATGGGTACAGACAGCTCCACTGCCTTATATGGAGGTCCCCTGTTAGATAGGTACACCTCACTCAAGGATCCAGGTCCCCTCTTGGCAATTTCTTTAAAAAAAATTAAAAGTCACATTTGAAGTAACATTATGGTAAAAGACCTTAAAAGAAAATTTTCTATTCTATTTTTGTTTTATTAAAATGACCAGAAATAGAGGTCCCCTCTTGGTCAGTCTGGGCTGATAGTCCCCTGTTGGTAAGATAAACGTGTATGTGTGTGTGTGTGTGTGTGTGTGTGTGTGTGTGTGTGTGTGTGTGTGTGTGTGTGTGTGAAACTGACAGACAGGCCAGCTTGACATGTGTGTGTGTGTGTGTGTGTGTGTCAGGTTTGACAGGTGTCTATGTGTGTGTTGCTCCAGGTGAATTGCTTAGAGAAATGCTGACTCTACTGTTTTTGCTAAGAGCACCACTTGGCTTCAAGGCAAACGTGCACGCACACACAAACACTCACACACACACACACACGCATACATGCGCGTTCCATCTGGAAGGATGGCAGTGTTAAATGAAGGAGCTGTCAGCTTTAACCCCAACTGAGTGAGAACACACATGCACAGCACTTCACATGCTGGTTAACGTGTGTGTGTGTGTGTGTGTGTGTGTGTGTTCGAAGAGCTGTAAACAGTAGAGACAATGTTGCCATAAGCTTTTGCTTCAGCCGAAAACCCTTTTCGACCAGCCATATTCATTCTCTTTAATTCTAATGTAAAATGGCCTCTGGACCGCTGTGGTGACACAGAGAGGGCTCATGGGAGCTGTAGGATTAGCATCAGCGTGCGGCACCTTCAAGCTTTCAGAAAGTTGATGGTTCAAATCCCTGCAGTTGGAGTGGAATGTGCACAAGTAAGAGTGTGAACTCAATTTTTTTTTTTTTTTTTTAAAGAAAAAGTGCCGCTGAGAGTGCTTATTGGGCCACTATGTGGAGTGAATGTTGCCTCCACATTGTATCTTTGTCTCTGAGTTTCCCGTAAACTTTATTAAACATGGAGAGCAAGAGGCTGCCGAGTGTAGATGTGCTTCAGGCGATACTGAAAGCTGAAAAAATGCCCCATGGCATGAAAAATGCAATTTTGGTTGTTTTTTTATGATAGGGAAGGTCTCAGGGCCACATAAATACTGTCCCATGCATTAAACCAGTGATAAACGGAGAAGTGCACACAGCCTGTTCTTTGAAACTCTCCCTTTAAGACGAGCGAACAGCACTTCCTCCTTTCTGTGATGTCACACATTCGGTGACTCCGCCCACTTAAATTAGCCAGCTTGCCTCTGCTCCCCAGGTAACAACGTAACAAGTTAGCAACATGTCGAAGAAACGTTGTTGCGCCATAGACGGATGCAAGGAGACTCATGTTTCATTGCACACTGTCTTCCAAAAGAAACACATGTTACAGACCAGTGGCTGATGGTCATTTTTTTCCCGGGTCCCGCAGGATTTTAGTCCAAATTGGCTTGTCTATTCGGCTCATTTCAGCGCTGTTTTATCAACCTGACACAACACAATGCCAGTTTCACAAAGAAACTGTTGGTAAAGGATCCTGCTGTCCCCACACTGTCTGGACCAACATCAACTCCACATTTTTTTTTGTCTCTGTCTGATCAAGACGGTAACATTTTCGGCATTTCGGTTTTTCAGTAGTACCACTGATAACGTTACTTGCCTTTGATTGGCCCAACCATATGTCTCTCAGAAAACAGTCAGCCAATCAGTGGAGAGGGGCTGATTCTCTCTTATGATTGGCTAAACGAACTGTGCTGCCAGAGCTCTGGGAGAAAGGCAAGAGAGAGGAGCTGTGAAACTATATTTAGCAGACCACAGGTACTCAGAACCACAAATACATCATGCTAGAGATATCAACAGTTAAAATAAAACCCTGGAGAAGTTTACAGCATGGGGCCTTAAAGTTAAAGTTAAAGTTCACCTGTATTTCTAGCTAACAGCCCAGCAGAAACTGTCTGTGGTCAGTGTTATAGTGTCCCTCTTAGTGGACAATGGGACTTTTCCACAAAATCAGCTCTCTAAATCATCATAATTTTTTTATTTTTATTTATTTATTTTTTTTTTACTGTGCACTGGTGGAAATGAGCAGATGCTGTTTAGAAGATCCACATTTCTAGTTTAGATGAATGAAATCTTTTTTTTTTTTTTTTTTTTTTTTTGTCTCTGGTTCTGCAGCCAGTCAACAGCATATAGCCTCAGTGCAAATGGAAATAATTTTACAGCCATGAATTTCACCTCAGCTTAAAATTTTACTTTCATTATAAATATTGGGTCTGTGGAACAATGACAGTAATGATTCAGTTACTGATCAATATTTGGAATCAAATATACTGATCATTTTATAGCATTTAGCCCCAGTGGCCGCTATATATTCTACTCTGTTTAACAAGTGCTCAGCACTGCCCCCATGGACAAAACACTGAACTGCACTGTTTTTCTGTCTCACAGCAGCCAGTCAAAAGCATCTTACCTGTGTTGGTCCGATGCAGCCGTTCCATCAGAGATTTACCATGGAGGCTTGACACAACGATATCCAAACTACATGTTCCGGGGATGATGAACACATCAGAAACAGATACATTGCCCCAACATTGTGCCGATGAGAACACTACGTAGGGGTGACATAAAAAGACAATCTAATCATTCATCAGCGTTCCAATGGCCGCCAGGTGTGTGTGTGTGTGTTTGTGTGTTTGTGCGTGTGTGTGTGTGTTCGTGTTTGTGTGTGTGTGTGTGTGTGTGTGTGTGTGTGTGTGTGCTGTCTGTGGTAGCTATGGCCTTTGTATACCAGCGTTCTGAGGCCGTTACCATGGCAACAGTGCCGTTTTGCTGCTGAACAGTCAAATAAGATTTTTTTTTTTTTTTTTGTTATTTATTTATTTATTTATTTATTTTGCAATGCCCTTAAGCAACATCCTTAGTAAGGAAAAAAAAAATATCACCTTAGAGGTTTTATGCAGCAGAGCTTCTCTCTCTATGAGCTTACACAGGATGAGGCTCAAATTCATATTAATGTGACTGAATATAATATTAATGTAATATTAATGTGACTATAAAAACAGAGTGAGTGACGTCCAGAGGTGGAGGGGGGTAGAGGAGAGAGAGGACAGAGATGTTGAGAGTGGGAGGTAGACAAAGCTGTAATTTTATCAGAATAAAGTTGTAATTTTATGAGAATAATGTAGGACCACAAGAATAAAAGTACTAACTTGGGAATACAACATGAGTCAGGATGAGTCAGGCCTTACAGACTGGAGAGAGGCCTGTCAGCAAGTCACAGCGAGGGAAGAGGTAGATTTGATGAAGTTACAGGCTTCACAAATAATAAAATATTTATAATGAAGTAAGATTATTGTAAGTATTAGGTCACTGAAACAATTGTGCAAAAAATGGCATTTCCATAGAAGAAAGGAGCACATGCACTTGAAGGAAGTCACCTCTTTTGTTGAATATGAAATAGTGAGCATTGATCGTGGTTAATCATGGTTAATATTATGAATTATTATTAATTAACTGTTGATGTATACATCAAAGAGGACATGTGGTGTGACAGGAGACAATGCTGACATTGACTACTGATGATGCCAAAGGAGGCCCCAGTGCAATCCAGTACATGGATTCATGTGATCAGCTCAAAGCCCCTGGTGTCTTAACAAACGGCTTCACTTGCTGATCCCAGTGGCTTGGTGCTGTGGATGGACACGGACAGTCAAACAGCCCCACATCTTCCTCATTTCAGTGCACACTCTGTTCACTATCCGGTTTGTAACCTTCCTCATGTTAGCTTCAAATTCTCAAATTATCACTTTTATTCTCTCTTTTTTTAATATCATCATTATCATAATATTATAACTTTATGCTTGTAAAAATTGCAAAGTTGTTCTCGTAACATTATGACTTTTTTCTTGTAACTGTAACGTTACCACTTTGACAGCATATTACTGCCACTGTAGGGAAACAAACTCAAAAATTCTGACATTATAAAGTCACAAATTCATGAGAAAAATATAATCGTAATATTGATGAATAGTTGTTCTTTTATTTTTTGGTGAAAGAAGCACATGGCTTGACTTTGTGAGGTTGGATCAGCCACACACTGCAGACGCTGCAGCTTGCTGTGGATCACGCCTGCAGCTGATGACCTCATCAAATTCTATTTTACAATGGGATTTAGGAACAAGGAAATCCTGCTGATTTTAGCCCAGAATCACAAGATTGTTTTCTTCTGAATCGGCCAAAGTCACAGCAATGTCTCTTCATAGATGCTGATGAAGATATCACCAGCAGTTCTGTCTTACTAAATCCCATACTAGAAGAAAAAATAGTTTTCTCAGTTTTTTCTTGTAAATTTGCCACTTTATAATCTCAGAATTTTCAAGTTCTGAGATATTTTTTTTATACTTTATACTTTAATCTCAGAGTATATTCAAGTTTTTTCTTGTAAATTTATGACTGCTAAATGGGGGGGAAAGAGACAAGTGTCAGTGTGAATTAGGAACTAGATATGTTCACACACACACACACACACACACACACACACACGCACACACACTGTATGGCCTCGCTTCCAGTTGAAGTTGGGCCACAGATGGTGAACAGCAGTGTGTCAGGCTGAGCTTCATCAGCTGGAAAGATGTTTGGATGTGTGAACTGGGATGAGGAGCTGCACAGCTACACGTAGAGAACCAAAAGACAAATAAATAAATAATCTCCACAAGTCGGTCAGTGTTGTGTTAAGCCCTCTGCTCGTTCCGCTTCAGTTAAAGCCACTACAAAGAGTTTTTAACTGGTTGTGGAACAGCGTCAGTTTACTGCTGATGCCTCTGCATGACCTACATGAGCAAACCAGCTCATCAGCCAGAGGACTGGCTGTTTCTAAATGGTTATTCTAAATGCCTGACACCGTGCCACTGTCACCACAGAATCAAGGTTATAATTTTGGATTTTTCATTAGTTTTTGTTTTTATTTCATATTGACTTTTTATTTTCAATTTCAGTTTAGTTTTAATTATTTTTTATTTTTTGTTAGTTTAGTTTAATTATTATTAGTTTCGGTGTTAGCTTTCTTTTTTTTTTTTTTTATCATTTTGATCAGAAAAAGTATCATTAAAAATACTGAACAAACCATCAAACCATTTTAAAAGATGTATTCACTGAGGACAGATGAACCATATAAACTGACAGAGATTAAAACTACAGACATTTTCTCTATAATTTTTGTTTTTTTCAGTTAGTTTTGTAAACACACAATACAGTTTCAGTTAGTTATCATTTTATTTGTAAAGCCTCAAATGTTTTTTCACACCTAATTTTCATTCTTTCATTACTTTTTGTTAACAATAATAACCTAGCACGAAATCAGCCGACACAATTGAGGGCGTACAGACCAGTGGCCCCTGTTAACCATCAGATCTGCTTTACAGATAATCTGCTCTGCTGGAGTTACCTTTGCTTTGCCTCCAGCTCCATGTCTTGTCCTCCGTACATTTGCTGTGCAGGGGTGGATCTACCCTGGTGCCATGGCCTTGCCATGGCCATGGCCCTGGTGCCATGGCCTTGCCACCCCTGGCCTTGCCTTGCCACCCCAGCTGCCACCCCAGTTTGGGCAATCGAATAAAAATTTTAAAAGTAAATACTGTTGCTGGTCGAAAATTTACAAGATTAAAAGCCCGCTGTCTGAGTGCAAGTGGATGTGGCATAAGAAGACACAGGGGCAGGGTCCATTGCAGGGTCTGATTTTTCATTGCTCTGATTTCACCAGCGGTAGAAAGATCACCACTGATCCAACCAGAAGAAGCTCAGTCTGACTTTTACACTCAGAAGAAATCAGAATAATCACAACTGTGTCAAGCTAGTGGCTCTGCAGTCAAACAGTTTGTGGTGTTTGCTCATTAGCAGTTCTGATTACTTTTCTTTCTATCTATCTATCTGCCAACCAATAAAATTTCCATGCCACCCTTTAGCCCCCCCAATAAATATTTCTCTAGATCTGCCCCTGCTCGGTGGCCATGTTTAGCTCCTCTGTCTGCCGTCCGGACTGAGCTGTAACCTGCTCGCTCCCAACCCAAAAACATGCCTATGTTTTTTTTTCCCGCATCCTAACTTGCATGAAATATCATCACTGCAGGTGTTGCATTTTGCTTTTTAGTGAAGCTAACCCAGGCGGCACGTTGGTGCAGTGGTTAGCACTGTCGCCTCACAGTGAGGAGGTCCTGGGTTTGATTCCCACCCAAGGAATTTGCATGTTCTCCCCATGTCTGTGTGGGTTTCCTCCCAACATCCAAAGACATGCAGGTCAGGTGAATTGGAGAAGCTAAATTGCCCCTAGGTGTGACTGTGTGTGTGAATGTCAGTGTTTGTCTCTCTGCCCTGCAATGGACTGGCGACCTGTCCAAGGTGTTTCCTTGCCTTCACCCTATAAGCGCTGGGATTGGCTCCAGCACCCCCCCGCGACCCTAGTGAGGATAAGCGGTTTAGAAGATGAATGAATGAATGAATGCAGCTAACCCAAACTTTTATTCGGGGAAGCACCACCAATTTTGTCCGCTGGGGCTGCCAAAAGCAGTTCCTTGTAGTAAAATGATTCCAGTGAAACCATCTCAGCCTGCTGGCAGATTGTTTTCCATGTAACATGTTAAGATAGCTATCTCCTCATGTGAATGTGCAGTATTTAGTTGCTGAAATAGTTTGAGAAAACTGACCTCACTATCCAGTTGAACTACTCATCTTGTTTTTACTTTTCTTTAAATTTGTATTTTACACTTGTGGCTCTTATACCCAGCACAGCTCATTCAGGGTGAATGTCGTAAATTCATGTTTATAGTTCCGAGAATAAAATCCCCTCTCTAGCTGTTAGTCATTTCAGCTTGAGGAGATATGAGACTTATTTATCTACTTATGACTGCCTTTTGTCCTTAAGGCTTGTTGAGAAAAGCCGAGGCTTTTTGGTTTGGAGATTTTATTTGTAAAAGGAGCCATACAGTCACGGAAAGCAATTTATTTTCTTCACTCCTTCTTTTCTACTTTCCTTTCTTTTGCTGTCCTCCTTATTTTGATGATTTTTTTCTATTATTGATATCCTACATAATATGCTGAGTCAGTTCCACTAATTTCCTTGATTTAATCTAATTACTTGTTTGCGGAAATTCCCTGAAGCTAGCAAAATTGTGCAATTACCTCACCCCACTGGCAGATACATCCCCATGTTTCAACAGAAATAGGAGTTTAAGAGTTGGGATTAAATCAGATAAGATGGGTATTTTTCACTCTTTCACTCTTTCTTTTACTTTTTTATTTATTTACTTGGAAGTTTAAGTGCAATTGTGTGTAATTATTGTTTTTAGCTCATTTTCCATCATGGGGTTAGTGTGCATGTGTTGATGCAGCAATACCTGATGGATTTCCATTTCGCTGATGCGCTTAAAACAAAAAAATAATTTTAACAAGTGCAGCATTAGGAGACACTTGGGCTATTGGTATTTTTCCTTTCTATATGAGTAATTCCCTCATTAGAGTGGATGTTACTTCTTCCAAATGGTGGTCAGATCTATTAGGAATAACACAGTTTGAATCTATAATGGCTTGTGCTGTGTCTCGGTCTCAGCCTGCAACCCAGATTTTGCACATAATTTAAGAAAACCAATTTATCTCTTAAGGAACTTACTCCAAAGTGGCATGTTATGATGAAATATGGACATCAAATAAATTGCAACTGGCTTACTCAGCTCTTTAACCATTGGTACATTTAAGGTAACAATTACCTCTTGAAATGGCAAGATGGCACTTGGAAATTAAAACTTCCAGCTTTCCATTGTAGCAGTAATGTGTTCTTCACTGGGATTACAGATGTGACAGTGGCAGGAGGCAGAAGGTATATCACCATCTTTATTAGCAAAGTCTTCATAATCCCACAGAAGAGCATCATCTAAGATGTTGGGACTTTATCCACACATAGAATTTAATCTTGTCATGTTTTCTCTCAAACTCTCACACTCCTCTCATTATTACATACATGTATTTTCTTTAAAATTATCCATCCTCTCATAAGACACATTGCAGATCGTCCCTCTCTCTCTCTCAGTCTGCTCTGCTACTGGTGTGGCTGTTTTGCTCATCCTGTTAATGCTGGTAATATTTTAATTCCAACATTCAGACTCAATATGTTCAAATGTTGGGACTAACCAGTTTGACAGGATGTTTACATTCACTCAGTTTTAACCACTTCTTATTTAAACCTTATTGAACTTTACTGTATCCTATTGCTAATATCCTATTAATATAATAACCCACTGCCCAGCTTTCCTGTAGAGATTCATGGCATTTCATCCAATCTAATCTAATCTAATCTAATCTAATCTAATTCCACCAAATCTCACCCATTCTGATCTCATCTCATCGCATTCAATGTAACTGTAACGTAATGTAAAGTAATATGTTTTATAATATAATGTAATATAATACAATTTCACCTAATCTAATCTTTTGTGACCCAATCTCATCCACTCTAATCTAATCTATTCTAATCTCTACTAAAATATTCTCATCCAATCTAATCTAATTCAACAAAATCTCACACATTCTAATCTAATCTAATCTAATATCACCCATACTACTGTAATGTAATGTAATCAAATGTAATCTCTTCTAACCTATTCTCATCCAATCTAATTCTACAAAATCTCACCCATTCTAATCTATTCTAATCTAATTTTATCTAATCTCACCCATTCTAATCTAATCTAGTCTATTCTAACCTATTCTCATCCAATCTAATCCAACAGTGAGTGAACTGTGAGACAGTGAACAGGAGAATACACACTGAGACCATCACCACATAATCATAAAACACATCTGAACAAAAGGACAGAAGAAAATACTAAAAAAAATATATTCAGTCCATTTCAACAGGATCAAATCTGACATAAAAGTGAGAGCAAAAGAGAACAGATTAATATAAATGTTACCACAGCAACTAATAATAATAATAAAGAACATCTGTGGTAATTTGCTGCTAATCAACCTGAATCTAAAAGATATGTAACAACAACTGGAGATTTTCTTTTCATTTAATTTATACTGTGTGAGGTCATTCCTCCCCTCATCCCTCTCTGGAGTAGAGACTAACATATGACAAACACCCTGCTGGACACACACACACACACACACACACACACAGAGAGAGAGAGAGAGAGAGAGAGAGAGAGAGAGAGAGAGAGAGAGAGAGAGAGAGAGCTAGCCCAAGCCCTCATGGGGCCCTAAGCAGAATTAGACTGGGAGGCCCCTCAGTGCTGCCAATACCATTGAGTGTTGTCGATGCTTTATCATTCTCACGCCAACTGTAAACCTGACACAGCCATTATCAGCTTTATTGTATCTGTGTGGCTTCCAACATACCTCTTTTAACCTGGCATGTTTTTACTCTTCTGTGGCTTTTAATCTGAAAAGGAAGCAAACAACAAGTTAACCACTTTCATTTCTTTTGGTGCAACAGTGCAAAGTAACAATTAACTATGAGAACCAAGTTCCTTATATAAACAGTTGATCCCAGTAAAGTCTCCTTCTTAAGTAAAAGAATAAATAAATAATGCAAATGTAAAATGACAATATGAAATAAAAAACTAAATAATGACATAAAATAAACAGAGGAAGTATGATAAGGTAACAATATCAGTTCAAGAATAAAAGGTAAAGTTGAATAATTACTTTTGAAAACTATGTACAGATGTGTAAAAGGTTTAGAAAAAAATTGCATGAGCAGCCACATCAGCTGACGCTGAAAGAGCCACAGAGGGCCAGGAGGCTCAGCGGCTGCAGGGCTGGGAGGAGCTGCTCGCCTGCAGAGGAGGACGGACTTTACATGAGGAAACAAACTAAACAAATAGCCATGTTAGATATAACAGTCTCAATAAACCACTGAGGTGCTGCGTCATTTCTTTTCTCTTCATATTGTATCTACAAACCCTCCCTGAATCCAAACACTTTGATCACATGGAATCCAAAATAAGCACATAACTGATATTTAGCTGAGAGGAAATCTACAGTCATGTTTTCATTCATACATGAACATTACTGACCCGCAAATCCAACTAGATAAAACTAATATTTACATGTATAATTTGGTCAAAATATGCAAGAATATTTCAGAAGACAAACATCAAAATCTAGGCAGTTTGACATGTGATTACATAATAAATATCAGTGATGGTTTGATCAGGTTCTATTCTTTGATTTCAGCCACATCAGCCTGTATGAGGCCTTGTGCAGCTCTGGGATGGAGCTGCAGTCCTTGGTCTCGTCCAGCTCCTGGACTTGTTATTGGAGCTCCGTCTCCACCTGGAGAGGACATGCAGAAAAGGGCCAGTCAGTGTGTTTGTAGCAGCAGCTGGACAAAGCAAGACATTTAGTGGGCAGCAGCAACGTGAGGCTGAAACTAGAACCTGGAAAAAACCTGGGAAAACCTGGAACCCCAGGTTTCTGATGGACGTGCTGACTACAAACAAACATTGGTGGCATCATAACCATGTTTTCATCTTGAAAACTCATGTTTTGAAGTAAAAATACAGTTTGCATAAGCATCACACACACGACCCAGAACAGTAACATTAGCATGCTTAGCTTAGCTAACCTGAAGCAGAGACAGCCTGAAGCAGAGACAGCATGCTGCTAACCAAGGCCACCTGCTGGGGACGCTAATAGACAAAGGACAGCTAGTCAGCTAAAGTCCTCTGTTGAAATGGACCAACCCTGTTTATGAACAAAAACCAGCGAGATGACAACTTTGTGAAAACAGTGAAACATAAACGAGCTGCAGCAACACGCGAGCAAGCAGCCAGCTTACCTCAGCTAGCAGTCCAGCAGCAGGGCCACAGCCTCTGTCTTCATGAAGCTCTCACCAGCCACTGAAAGACAGAGGCTCCATGCTGCTCATCACACGGCAGTGTAGCATCAATATGATGCTGAAGCTGCTGTTTTGTTACAGTGTTGCTTTAACATTCAAGTTGCAATTTTGTTTATTATCATTATAATATATCATATCATCAAATAATTAAAGGGATATTTTGTTCGCTTTTGGGGGCCCCCTAGTGGCAATGGGGCCCTAAGCAAGCGCTTAGTTCACTTATGCCTTGGGCTGGCTCTGCACACACACACACACACACACACACACACACACACACACACACACACACGTCAGCCCTGCTGGGTGTCTTATTAACCCTCATTAGCCATCTTTCTAAGATATTAATGAGACTTTCTCATGCCTTACACTTCCTGCTGAGTTTTTTCAGTGTTTGCGTGAGTGTGTGTGAGAGAGAGAGAGTGAGAGAGAGAGAAGGAGAGAGGAGTGGAAGAGAAAGGGAGAGCGATCACAGAGAAAAGCTTGGAAAGGCAGAAGAGGGAAAGGCTGCTCCTGAATCTTGGCCAGTGCGTTGTAAAGCCACCTTTTGATTTTCCAGTGAATACGCTGAGAAAAAAAGTGCTCAGATAAGCCCACTTGCTCCACTTGGTTCTAATGTCAATCAGTTTTTTCCCCAGAAATTGTAGAATCAAACAGCATCGATTAGAATAAGCTGACCCCCTTTGGGGGGCCGGATGTCTTCATCAGCAAATTGCAATGGGATGTAAATAAGAATACAGTCATCATAAAAGCTCATACCAAGGCTTCCAACACACAAAGCCCACAGCATGTGAAGCAGAGGTTAGTGGATGAAAATGAATGAAAAAAAACAAAACAAAAAAAACAAAGTAAGACAGTCGGGTTTGCATAAACACAATGAGCACAGGCAGCAGCAGGACTAAGGCAGTCTGAGATTTGACATTTGCACAAAAAGGTGAGGTGAAATGAAATTAAAACAAAAACATTAAAATATTTTAAAATATAATAAAATATATTATTTTTTCATTTTATGGTCTAATATTTTGTTCTTTTTCTTTGTGCTTTTTCTGTTTGATTGTTTATATTATATATTGTATATGTTTATATTATGTTATAAAATGAACAAATTTTCAGTTTCCTAGATAGATGTTGATAGAAGTTCTCCACAAGGGTTTTAGCTAGCCCAGCTATGTTGGTCACAGACATGGCATTGCTTGCTTTTTAGCCAGTTTCCTTTTCTCTGTAACTTAGTTTAAATCAGAGTGGGTAGGATTTCCCTAAGAAACAACTCATACAAAATAATCTCTCTCCATCAGGACCTGTGAGCCACTAGCAGTGTGTGTTGGTGTGTGTGTCTGCAGAGACCCTGCCCTCTGTCTTGTTTGGCTGAGCTCGGGACTCTTCTGGGCATCAGCCTTTGGCAGTGGCTGTGTATCTGCCAGCCAATAACAGCACAGCAAAGTGCCAGATCAATATCACCACATCCAATAAGAAGTTAAAAGGAAATCTAGTGAAGTGAAGCAACGAGCAGACAAAGCTCGATGTGGAGCTGGCTTTAACCGCTGGAAGAGAGGATGAGGATGCAGTGCAGCCTTGGCCTGTTTTACATTTTGGACAGTCATTTCATTACGTTGCCATCCTAGGAAACAAAAACCTGTTGTGGGTGGTTATCTTAGCCATGGAAGAGGGGCCAACTTTGACTGTTGTATTTATAAAGCATAACGACACATGCTACTTGATAGAGCACACTGTCACAGCACTCAACTTACAGGTCTACTAAATTAAAAATTTCTGTATTACTTTTACTTTAAAAAAAAAAAAAAAAAAATTCTGTATTAAAAAATGATGCAAAAACACAGCACTACCATGCTGTGACATCATGTGGCAAACTCAGGTTACATCAGTTGGTTTCCACCGTGGAATTACAATTTGGACAGTCATTCCATTGGACATTTCAGAGTAGGGGATTGTTTTTTTCCCCAACATCAAACCCACAAAATTACTTTTCTAATCTATCTAAATAGTGACAGAAGGACAGAAAGATAGAGCATTTAATGTCTTGGGTTGTTTGGGCTGAAACTAGGTCCTGCTAATGATCTCACGTGTGCACACACACACACACAGACACACACACACACACACACACTGGGTCGTGGCTGGAGCTCCAGGGTAGGCCCAGGGCTGTACAGAAGTGTCTCCCAGATGTGAGGCCCTGCGGCTGGGCAGCTGACAGCTAGAGCAGCCCCTCCTGCTTCCTGGTTCCCTCCAACTGGAAGAGAAACTGATGTTAAGGAATGATGTGTGGAGGAAATTCTGACCTTGAATGAGTCTCAACATTGTAGGGAGTAACAAGATAAGAAAGCTCGGAATGAACAACAATACTCAACATCACCCAGAAAGCACTATCCCTATAAAACTTTGAATTATTGATGTAGCCATTAGATGGATTTCTATTTAACACAAAAACTCACTATGCCTCTTGCAGTAGCCCTGTATTCTGTGTGCCCATGTCCTCAGTTGAACTTACTGTACAAGCCCAGCATTACGTGCACCGATATCCTCAGTTGAACTCATCGTACGAGCCCAGCAATACGTGCGCTCATGTCCTCAGTTGCACTCGCTTAGTAAACTTTACATGACCCCACAGTTTGAATCGAAGCCGAGGCACGTGCCTGGCACGTGTTGGGCGGCATCACATTTGAAGTAAGGGCCAGACACGTAGTTCGGCCGACTTAAAACATGCACGTGCCTGGCACACGTTGGGCGGCATCACACTTGAAGCAAGTGCCAGACACGTAGCTCGGCCTACTTGAAACACCCTACTACATGGGTTGAAGCCAAACAGCTGCACATCAGAGACAACTTGCGGCCACTCAGAAAGTCCCTAACCCCCCAGTTGGTATTATGTAAGCACCGGCACCCTTATGATCTCCCAGCTAGCATGACGTAAGGTGCCGCACTTCTTATGATCTTGAATGCTGACTTGCCAAGTTTTACGCTATAAAAACAGAAGTTGAGACAAAGAAAGTCAGTCGTTTTGTCTATGCTGCACGACTCCCTGTTTGTTTGATTTGAGATCTCAAACGCAAATAAACTTGTACGCTCGAAACTCTGCCTGATTCAAGACTCTATTTTTGAAGACTTCAAGACTCTTTATTGGTGTTTTTTGGTACGAAGCTAAAGAGAATTTTTGCAGCCAATCTGGCCTGATCTGGACGAGAAGTTTTTCCACATCATTTGGCGTAGCCAGCCAGGAGGTGACGGGACCTGCGACCTTGGGTGGCGACCTGCATCTCAGAGACACCAAGCGCGCAACCAAAGGTAAGCAGACCTTTTCTGCTTAATTCTGAGTGTGTCTGAGTGCAGGAAGTCCGCCTGGGTTAAAGGTAATCCTCCCTCTTCCAAAAGAACCTAGTACTAAATTTAATAGTGTCAAAAAGTAACAAAATAAAGGCAGAGTTAAGAGCACGCATGTGTGTTATATGTATTTGTTATATGTTGTATATATATATGTTGTATGAAAATTGTGTGTGAAGTGAGTGTGTGCTACCTGGATCCCCACTGGCAGTATGCGTGTGTATGTATGGCAGAGAGTGTGTGAGTGAGTGTGTGCTGCCTGGAGCTGCTTTATCAGTGTGTGTGTGTGTGTGTGTGTGTGTGTGTAACTTTAAAAGGAAACAAGACAGATAAGCGCTATAGGGTAAGGACATTAATAAGTGAGGGATATAGTGTGTCCCATTAATAAATGAGGGATATAGTGTGTCCCATTAATAAGTGAGGGATATAGTGTGTCCCATTAATAAGTGAGGGATATAGTGTGTCCCATTAATAAATGAGGGATATAGTGTGTCCCATTAATAAGTGAGGGATATAGTGTGTCCCATTAATAAGTGAGGGATATAGTGTGTCCCATTAATAAGTGAGGGATATAGTGTGTCCCATTAATAAATGAGGGATATAGTGTGTCCCATTAATAAGTGAGGGATATAGTGTGTCCCATTAATAAGTGAGGGATATAGTGTGTCCCATTAATAAATGAGGGATAAAATGTGTCCCATTAATAAGTGAGGGATATAGTGTGTCCCATTAATAAATGAGGGATATAGTGTGTCCCATTAATAAGTGAGGGATATAGTGTGTCCCATTATTTGCATCAATAAATAGGGGATATAGTGTGTCCCATTATTTGCATTAATAAATGAGGGATATAATGTGTCCCATTATTAAGATAATAACAATATATACATACATAACAACCAGCTGGTCATAAACCTTGTATAAATTTGTACAGTGCTTGTAAAATAAAGCTTCGAGAGTAGTCAAAAGTAGCATAAATCATTTTTTTCTTCTCCTCTTTTTCTTGTAGTATGTACTAAGAAGTAAATAACTGTAAATATAATGGTTAGACTGCTCATATATTTGGATGTTGAGCTCTTATTGTGTAAAAAGAATAAAAGACCAGTTTTAATTAAGCAGAAATAGACTGTTTGCACATTTTGTTGGAACCAACATTCCATAGTAAGAGTAGCGGAGTGTCTGGCTGGCGCATCTGGTGTGAGGAGTGAGTGGCTGGGGCAGCCAAGGTCAACTACGGGGAGGCATTCTGTCTGGAACACACAAGTAACAGGCAAGAGATAGACACAGAAGTGTAAGAACTCCTTTCTGGCTGGAAGGGATTTAATAAGACTCGCAGGGGGGGCTGAGCAGTGGTGAACTCTGCAGTCAAAAAATTTAAAACAGTGAAAAAAATTGACTCTTAATCTCACCAAAATAGAAGTTAATTTTCCCTTAGTGCTGGGAAAAATCATACGTGGGTTGTGGACAGTGCAAACCCGTATTATAGAACGTTTGTGGGCATATTTTACAAAACCTGCTACACCTTCATTCAAAACTTTCCTGAGTGCCTCTGAAGGCTACCAAATCACCACATAAATAACTATTTTAAGTAAGTTCCTGGTTGTGTGCTATTGCTATCCCCAGAAAGTTAAAGTGAGAGACAGAGGAATTTGGTGGTTGACAAAATTATAGGATAAGAAAGACAGTTTAACCCTAATCAAGGTAATAAATATAAAAATCAGGAGTTGCTGCTAAGGCAGTATTAAGGCCAATACACCCCACATTGATTAATGGAGGAATTGATTGATTGCTTGATTGATTGGTTTGTTGATGAAGTGCTTGTTCAGTTGATTGAGTGGTTGATTGATCAGTTGTATGATTGATTGATTAACTGGTTGGTGGATTGATTGATGGATTGATTGACTGGCTAATTGATTGATTGATTGATTAGTTGATTGGTTGATTGATTAATTAATAGATTGCTTTAAAAAAAAAAAAAAAAAAAAAAAAAAAAAAAATTGACACAGTGCCAGAAATTTTAACACAACAATCCAATTGTTCATTATAAGGGATTATGGGGGCTAGTCACGGAAAAGAAAAAGTGGAACCTGTTGGGGGCAAAAGGGGAACCCCCATGCAAGTTATTATTAATCATCACCCTCAGCAACAACGTCAAATTGTATTATGCATGAAAAAATGGCATGAAAGAACCTCAGGAAACAAACAGTGGCCCAAACAGGGCTCTTTTAATATGATCTTTTGTGATGAAGTGAGTAATAACATTAAACACTATAAAGCTAAAAACACAAGTGACAAGAGAGAGGGAAAGCGAGCCAAAGAGAGGGAAGTTTTGCAATGGTTCAGACAGGAGGGAGTTAAGAGACAGCAAGTGGCTAGAGCAGTGCAGGCTGAAGCACAGATAGTGAAGAAAGCAGAGAATGAAGAAAAACTGAAGGAGAAATGCGACTTGGAACAGAGAGAATCTGTAACTTTGAAGAAACCCAAGGCAAGGGCCCCCTCTGCTCCCCCTCTGCCCGCACCCGAAGCAGCACAGCATCCATGGCCTGCCATTCCTTCCAATTGGCTGAATCCAGATCCTCCACCTTACCCTGATGACAAAAACCCATTCAGCGCTGGACAGTTTGTGATGACAGGAGCCGAAGCAGCCAGCAATGAGCAAACAGTGACTGGCGAACTACAAGGGAAATTCACTCTGTCTATGACAAGTGAACAACAGCAAAGGGGAGAAAGTCACATCCAGAGCAGAGGAGGGAAGGAGACCCCCAGACCCAGACCCAAAATGAAAATGGGCTCCCACAGCTCCAGACACCGGCTCAGATCAGCCAGCCCTGATTCTAGTGACTTCAGTGACTCAGAGAAGTCATCCTCAAGCCAAGATGACAAAGCTGAATATGACATGCGTGATGAACTAAATCATGCTTCCACAGATGATGATAGACGAGACTACAACAAAATTGCCGAAGGACGGGGAAAGGAAAAACCCTATGAAACCATCACAAGAAAACGGCAAAGAACTGAAAGCAACAACACCCAATTCAATGAAAGAGAAGAAAGAACGAAAGAACTCAAACGCATAGCTCAACTGGAAAACAAGCATCAGGAGAGAATACAAAGAATGGAGAGCAAAATACAAGAGCTGGAAGATGAACTAAGAAAAGAAACAAGCTCACAGCATGAGAGACAATGCAAACTGCCAGCTGAATTATCTAGCCATGAGGAAGACGAACGGGAAAACTATGAACAGTTGCTGGAAGAAGAAGTTCAGAACATCAGCTCAACACCACGGAGTTGGGTCACGCCTGGACGTGTGAAAGTTCACTTCAGTGGCACTATAGCCCCAGGAAATGATGCAGACATGCCCCGTGAGCCCACAGAGACATCCAGGATGGAGAGGTGCATGAGAGACAATGCTGTTGACTGGGGCATGACTTTGAAAAGAGGAACAGAACTGAGAACACTCCCAAGGCGTTTAAACGAGCTACTGAGTGATGAAATATACGACCTGGACAATGAGAGGAGATCTCAATCCATGATTGATCTCTGTCAAGAAAATATTGAACCCATGTGCCCACTGATAGTCAAAGGAGGGGCACGAAGCTATGTGCCCTGGTCATTCGCCGACATGGTGGGTTTGGCTGACAGACTACCAGCCCTGACTGATGGAGCTAGCAAGTGGATCACTGCATTGGAGGAAAGTACAGCAGGGGTGAGACTGGCACTGGGAGATGTGAAAGCTTTGCTCATGCGTGTGGCAGGCACTGCCATGACTGAAGACATCTTTAAAGCAGTAGGACTATCTATGGTTGTCACAGGCAACGCTGTGGACCACGTGGGATTTGGAGGACATCGAGGTGTGATATGGGCAGAATTAAGGAAACAATATCCAGAGAGAATGGACCCCTCCAGGTTGGAGGGAGAAGTGTTAAAACAAGATGAGTGTCCCTCCAAGTTCCTGTATGAATTTCAACGAAAATGGAAGAGTGAGACAGGAAGTGCCTGGAATGCAAACAACACCACTGAGAGTCTGTTCAAAATGATGGCAAAGAAAACCATGCCACCGGAAGTGCAAAAACGCCTGGATAATGTGGTGGGGTTAATGAAAATGGACTGGCCGATGTACATGGAACACATAGTTCATCACGTGGAAAACTGCAGAAAGGAAAAGAGGGAAGCTGAGGAACAAAACAAGCAGCTGGTTAACAAGCTAACCCAGCTCCAGCTAAGCGAATTAACCAAGCAAAGAAAAGACCAAGACAAAGCCAAAATTCAAGCCCCTGTGATAACAGTGACTCAAGCTCCCGCCCCACAGCCTGAAAATCCTGCACCCCAAGCTCCGGTGATTCCACAGACACATATTCAAACCCCACCACCACAGCCTCCAGCAGCAGCCCCTATGACCCCAGTGCATGTATATGTACACTCTTCAGGAGGAATGCCACCAGGAGGAGGAGGAGTTAGATTCCGAGGAGCCAGAGGAGGAGGTAGAGGCCAACCCCGACCAGGGTTTCAGACAGCCCATTCCCAACCAATGCTGAACACTGCATCCTCTGGGAAAGAGTGTTGGGGATGCGGACAGTCTGGCCATCTTCAGCGACACTGCCCCCACCAACAGCAATTTCAACCACACCAACAACCACAATATCAACAACAACCAGCGCTTGCACAATATCAGCAACAGCCCATAAGTTATCCACACCAAGGAGAAATCCCTAGTTGGGACTAGGGGTGCCCAGAGAAGCCTGAGGGGGAGACAGTGTTACCTGTGCTATCATTACAACCACATGAAGAACCCACCATTCCTGTAGAAATACAGGGCCAGTCACATTCCTTTATGGTGGATTCAGGGGCAACATACACTTGTATTGGGAAGAGTGGCTCCCATCTCCCCCTCTCTAACATGTCAGTGAAAACTGTAGGCTTCTCTGGGAAAGTGCAAATAATTCCATTCACAGAGCCACTCCCCATACGCATTGACAACAAAACCATCGTTGCATCCATCCTCTACTCCATCGACACCCCTGTCAACCTGGTAGGAAGAGACTTGTTATGTCGCCTAAGAGCAACCATCATTTGCAACCCTCATGGTCTGCACCTTCAGATTCCTGATGACCAGTGCCTGGAAGCAACATCCATGATGATACAACACACAGGGAAGAAGGTGAAACGACCACTTGTCTACTGGTTGCGTTTGAAAGGCACAATGTCTGCTTTGTATCAACAATGGAAACAATGGGAAAATTTCATCAGATCCAAAACGGGTGCGGCCACAGAACCACGCCTGCCATTACACTGTACACTGATGTTTGATGAAAATCAGAGTCAAGTTGACTACAGAGCCTGCTGGGAAGAAATGATCAACAGAATGCAGTATTTCATCATCAGCACTACTATCTACGTGGGACCTCAAGGAGCAGCTGCAGCAGTGAAACTTCCATCACAACTGCAAGATTGGTTTCAAGTATCAGACTCTGTTCCCCATGTCACATTGCTTATCAAAGCACATTATGAATCTCATGAACTGGGTCCCATGATGAAGACGGCTGAAGCAATTCAGGAATGGACTGAAACAGAAACACCTCAAGTGCATGTGTCAGCTGACAAACAATATCTGAAGATTTCCATCCAAGAATATGACGACACAGTGGCAGAGGAGGTGTTGTTGGAGCCCAGACCATCCGTTCAAATGTCAATGACAGCTGAACATGTAGGGTTTTTAAACCAGGTTCCTCCACAAGTGTGGTCCAAACACAAGACAGATGTAGGGCTCATCAAATCCGCTCAGCCTATACGCATAAACTTGAAGCCAAGAGTACAATTACCATACAAAAGACAATACCCACTTAAACAACAGGCCATAGAGGGCATTAGACCCATCATCACAGGCCTAATGGAGGCCGGAGTCTTGATCAAAACAAGAAGTCCCTGTAATACTCCAATTTGCCCCATTCCAAAACCACATTCACCAGACTATCGTTTGGTGCATGATCTCAGACCCATAAATGCAATTGTCATGGAAGAAACACCAGTCGTTCCTGACCCACACACATTGTTGTCTAACATTCCACCAGACACCAAGTGGTACACTGTGATTGATTTATGCTCTGCATATTTTAGTGTGCCACTCCATCCAGACTCACAGTATTTGTTTGCTTTCACATATGAGGGACAGCAATACACTTACACCAGACTTCCACAGGGGTTTCTCCACAGTCCAGCAATGTTCAACAAAGTGCTGGCTGAAGACATGCAGCATCTGAATGTGCCCAGTACAGTCATTCAGTACATGGATGATCTGTTGATTTGTAGTTCTACCAAAGAACAATGTGAGAAAGATTCTGTGGAAGTACTAACAGTCTTGGCAAAGGGGGGTCACAAAGTCAGCAAAGACAAACTCCAATTTTGTCAACCACAGGTAGAATACCTAGGAAGATTGTTACATGGAAACAAGAGACTGATTGCACCATCACAGGTTAAAGCAGTAACAACTGCTCCAAAACCTGACACAGTTGGTCAAATGTTGACCTTTTTGGGGATGGCAGGATACAGCAGACCATGGATTTGTGACTATGCACTAAAAACTGCTCCTTTGCGAGCTTTGATTAAAGTTGCAGGCCAAATGAATGGAGCAGCCAAATTGAGTTGGACAGAAGATGCGGAAGCTGCCTTTGAAGCTCTCAAAAGTGACATGCAGTCAGCCCCAGCATTGGGGAATCCAAATTATGGTAAGCCTTTTCATCTTTATGTGGCAGAGAAATCAGGATATGCTACAGCAGTCCTGATGCAAGACACGCCCACAGGTAAGCAAGCTTTGGCTTACTATAGCACCAAATTGGATAACATTGAAGCAGGACTGCCACCCTGCTATCAGGGATTGGCAGCGGCTGCATTTGCCTTTCAACGAGCCTCATCTTTGACCATGGGGCATCCAGTGATTCTTTACACATCTCACCAATTACATGCGCTGCTCACAAGTCCGCGTTTTGTTTTGACCCAAGCACGACGCACAGGCTATGAAGTTATCCTAGCAGCACCTGAATTAACTATCAACAGGTGCAATTCCATCAATCCAGCCACAAAGATGATGTTGCCTGATGATGGTACTCCTCATGATTGTGTTAAAACTACAGATGAGTTTTTAAAAGCACGTGATGACTTGTACAGTGAACCAGTAACCGCAGATATGACTTTGTTTGTAGATGGTTCCTGTTTCAGAGATGCCACAGGTATGCATGCAGGATATGGCATTGTGCAGTTGAACCCTGACGGTTCATTCACCGCTGTTCAGACATCCTATGTGACTCAGCCTTGTTCAGCCCAGATGGCAGAATTGAAAGCGTTAACAGCAGCATGTCAGTTGGCATCAGGTAAGAAACTCAATGTTTACACTGACTCCGACTATGCTTTTGGTGTGTGCCATTTCTTTGGTAACATATGGAAACAGAGAGGGTTTCGCAGGTCGGATGGCACCCAAATCAAGCATGGTGAAATCATCTCTAATCTGCTAAAAGCTCTTCAGTTGCCCTCAGCAGTGGCTGTTCTGAGGTGTCGTGCTCATCAAAAAGACGCCTCTCTCATCACACAAGGTAACAATTTGGCAGATGAAGTAGCAAAAAAGGCGGCAATGCAACAGCCCCATCAGGATAATAAAGCAGATACGACGACGGCACTGCAACAGTCCGTCATGTGTCCCATCTTAGTTGAAGCTGATTTGGCTCCCTTAATGTCCATAACATCATTGATTCAGGCTCAAGCCAGAGCCTCGCCAGAAGAACGATCAGTCTGGCTCAAAAGAGGGGCAATCAAAAACACTCTGGATGGCCCACAGCAGGGTCTTTGGCGGAGTAACCAAGGACATTTTGTTCTACCTGTTGCATTGTTGCGCTTTGCAATTCAGAATGCGCATGGTCGAGACCATTGCGCAAGGGGGGAAGTTATAAGACGTTTGCAAGCAGTCTGGTGGTCGCCTTTTTTGGCAGCCACGGTAGATAGAGTGTTGCATGAGTGTGATGTGTGTGCTAAATACAACACCAGGAAGGCCTTCTCGGCTCCCATTGCGCACATTCCTCCGCCGGATGGGCCATTCAGACATCTAATGATTGACTACATAGACATGACTCAAAGAATTGGAAAACTGAGGTATGTCTTGGTGGTTGTTTGCCAGTTCAGTAGGTGGATAGAAGCATCCCCTACAAGCAGTCCAGATGCTAGCTCAGTAGCTAAGTTTTTGTGTAAGGAAGTTGTCCCAAGATTTGGCATCCCAGATACCCTCAATTCTGATAATGGACCACATTTTGTTGCAGCAACGTTCCAAGCAACGCTGAAAATACTTGGAATCAAGCAGAAGTTTGGTTGTGTGTACCATCCACAGTCACAAGGACAAGTTGAAAGAGCTAATAAGACCTTGAAAGAGAAGCTAGCCAAAATACTAGCAGATATAGTGGAAGGAAGTAAGTTGAACTGGGTGCAAGCTTTGCCGTTGGCTCTGATGTCTATGAGAATGAGTACTAACAGGCTTACGCATCTAACACCGCATGAAATGCTCACGGGTCGGCCCATGCCTGTGCCTTATCTTAGAGGTCCCTATGAGGGGCCAGCGCTTGAGCAACTGGAAGGCGAGCTGCAAAGCTACCTCCAACATCTGACCCATATCCATAAAGAAACATTTTCACAGGTGAAAGGAGCCACAGGGGAACGGAATGCTGAAATCCCAGGAGAAAAGCAGACAATCGAGCCAGGCGACCTTGTGTACATCCGTGCCTTCAAGAGAAAAAGTTTGGAACCCCGGCGAGAAGGGCCATACAAGGTTGTCTTAGCTACCCCCACTGCGCTCAAAGTTGAAGGTAAACCCTTTTGGTACCATCTTAATCATTGCTGCAGAGCAGAAGATCCAGAAAGAACTCTGGCAGCATATAGTAAGCAAGCTCCAACTAACCAGCCAGAAGGGGATGACGATGTCACCCCACCAGAACCAGAACAGGACTAATCTGGGAATGATGAGGTCACCCCGCAGGAAATGGAGCAAGACACCAAAGGGGACGGAGACTCCTCCCCACAGGGAGTTAGGAGATCACCAAGACTGGCAGCACTGCAGGGTCGTGAAGGGACGGCAGGCAGCAGCCATGTCTGTAGCACATCAACCCCACCCAGAGCCTCCATTAGTGGTAGTCATGAGGGGTTTCCTAGTAATGGGGTTGCCAAACTATCCACAGAAGACCATCCAGTTACAGCAGCAGAAAAGAGGAAGGGCAGGAAGGAGAAGAGTAGCGTCAGGGTGAAAGACCCGGCTAACACATAAAATTATCATGCATTGCTTACGTTGCGGTTCATTAGACCATGATGCGAATTATCTGTTTTGACCAGCACTACTAAAAAAACTGTTAAGAATGTGGTCGGAGAGGCCATTATCTAAAAATGTACAGGAAACTCAAAAGGCCTTATGAGCCAGGAAAATTAGAACCATGGAAAATGTCCACGAGATTTTTAACTGGCATCACAAAATGGGGCCTATTTTCTGGCCTGCTAAGAAAATGCACCCCAGACCTAATACATGTTGGAGACAGACCTGCTCATTGCTGTTACACCCACTGATCAAAGTAGCTTGGACCAGATGCAAACATAGGCCAAGGTTATCATTTTCTATAGGAACCTGGCTAACAATTTTAGTAGACAATCTATCTATCTGCACTCATATTATTAATAAATGCCCTTGTACTAAAATACCAATTTTACTCAAACCTCAATCACCTTACCCTTACCGGTCTTGGGATAAGAAAGGAAAACCGTTTATGATATGACAGAATTTCCCTGGTTGGGATCAATAAAGTATATCTATCTATCTATCTATCTAGATGGTAAATATAATAAATATTGGGATTCAGATGGGGTAGGGGGATTTCCTAGAACTGAGGAAGCAGTTGATAAATGGCTCAGGTGGATTGGGAAGACAGATCAGGTGTTTAGGTTTAGGCAAGAGCTGCATGAAGAGCAGTATGAAGACTACTCCAGTTTGGAGGAGCAATAAGCTGTTAAACTAAGACTGTGCTTTGTCTACACACCATGTGTGTCAGTTTCACTTACAGAAGATCCGCAGCAGCCAAGTTAGCCACACCATCTGCTCACCCTGCTCCCTGTTTCGTCGGAACCTCATCCTCCAGCCGCACCAGGACCTGGTCTGGGCCTTTACCCTCCATTACCGACACCAGCCACCAGCAGAACCAACGCCCAGTGGAACCCGGCGAGATTTATGCCAAGGAGCTACGCACCCTACCAGTCATTGTCCTGGCAGAATCAACTGAGTGAACGCCCAGGGATGGAGGTTCCAGTATCCCCGCCACTCTCTTCTTTCAGATCCAATGAGGTATACGAGCACCAGAGCTGGTTCAACCCCTTAGCTCCACAACCCCATGCTATCACAGTTGAGCCGCATGGGCCTACCGGGCTCAACATGGAAGATCGCAGGGAGCCGAAGGACAACCTAGACACGGAAAGTCTTGCCTCTCTTGCCTCTCCAATTTCATTTTGCTCAGCCCCAAGCCAATCTGCTCCACCAAATTCCCCTAGTCCTGTCACGAAGGATAGTAGTTCTCCCCACATTTCCTTTACCACCCCTAACCCAATGGATGTGCCCCAAACCTCCTACAAGAATGATGCAGCTTATGTAACCCAGAATCGTGCCACCATGTCATACAATGAGTTTCGTTTTTGGGTACCAAATGCACCAGAGCAGGAGGCAGCTCTGGCAACGTCCATGACACTTGTGTCATCACAAAGTCACTATCAGCGCGAGTGTCGCATTGATCAGGAGGTACGTGAGGAGATTGCCCACTTAAGGAAACAAAATGAAGAGCTCAATCAACAAATTGCAGAGCGTGACCAACAAAATGCAGAGTTCGACCAACAACTCATAGAGCTCAACCAAGAACATGCAATGCTCAGTGAGTGTCTGAGCATTTACCAACGGCTGAGAGGATCGTCGATAGGCAGGTTCAATACCGTCCACGCAGACTAGAATGTTCAGACCGAATGCTGTTTCTGCACTGCTGGAACATGTAGAATGTAGATGTACCACTGTATTATGCTGAGTACTGCACCTACACTTTAATACCAATGATAGTATAAGAGTTTCTTTCCATCATTTATACTGTACTTAATATCACTGTGTGCCTGCACCACTTACTATATTGGTACCTTACTAGCAGTATATACACTGGATGTAGCGAAAGAGTAATGATTATATTTACACTGATGTGCTCTTCGCTTATTTGAAGATGTTCAGTTATATGTCGGAACATGCATAAAGGGCTATTTACATCTTATTATTGAAAAAAAAAGGGAACCTATACTGTGTTTTATTACTATGGCAGTATATGTATACGATTGGTTTTATTATCATGGCATTATATGTATTCTATTGGTTTATTATAAGGGCATTATATGTACTACTAAGTGCCTTGTTTTACTATCCAGTATTACCTTTATAGTGTTTTAGTTTATGTTTATTGTAGTACTGTGTGTTTAAGCTACGTATAACCATATTATCCAAAGCTACGTATAACCATATTATCTTCATATAATATACCTTATGTTTTTGATGGTAGCTACACTGTAAGAGATGCTACTGATTTTGAATAACCATTGGTACAACATTGATATAATCACTGGAATTATTTTTGCGTACACTGGAAGTAATGATTTAACTGGAACGGTTTTATGATGGTGTGACTTTTAGTCACAAAGGGGGGACATGTGGAGGAAATTCTGACCTTGAATGAGTCTCAACATTGTAGGGAGTAACAAGATAAGAAAGCTCGGAATGAACAACAATACTCAACATCACCCAGAAAGCACTATCCCTATAAAACTTTGAATTATTGATGTAGCCATTAGATGGATTTCTATTTAACACAAAAACTCACTATGCCTCTTGCAGTAGCCCTGTATTCTGTGTGCCCATGTCCTCAGTTGAACTTACTGTACAAGCCCAGCATTACGTGCACCGATATCCTCAGTTGAACTCATCGTACGAGCCCAGCAATACGTGCGCTCATGTCCTCAGTTGCACTCGCTTAGTAAACTTTACATGACCCCACAGTTTGAATCGAAGCCGAGGCACGTGCCTGGCACGTGTTGGGCGGCATCACATTTGAAGTAAGGGCCAGACACGTAGTTCGGCCGACTTAAAACATGCACGTGCCTGGCACACGTTGGGCGGCATCACACTTGAAGCAAGTGCCAGACACGTAGCTCGGCCTACTTGAAACACCCTACTACATGGGTTGAAGCCAAACAGCTGCACATCAGAGACAACTTGCGGCCACTCAGAAAGTCCCTAACCCCCCAGTTGGTATTATGTAAGCACCGGCACCCTTATGATCTCCCAGCTAGCATGACGTAAGGTGCCGCACTTCTTATGATCTTGAATGCTGACTTGCCAAGTTTTACGCTATAAAAACAGAAGTTGAGACAAAGAAAGTCAGTCGTTTTGTCTATGCTGCACGACTCCCTGTTTGTTTGATTTGAGATCTCAAACGCAAATAAACTTGTACGCTCGAAACTCTGCCTGATTCAAGACTCTATTTTTGAAGACTTCAAGACTCTTTATTGGTGTTTTTTGGTACGAAGCTAAAGAGAATTTTTGCAGCCAATCTGGCCTGATCTGGACGAGAAGTTTTTCCACATCAGATGGAAGGAGGGAATTAAATCAAGTCAAAGATAAATAAAAATGGATGATTCAATTTAAATGTACAGAATGTGTTCATAATGCCATTGATCTGCTGTATTTCCATAGTTATGATACCTGATTGTTATCTGATTTTGTAAGTCCAATGCTTCAGTCACTCATTTTATCTTTTTCAGATTAATGATAAAACAAACTTGTTTGTTTACTTGTTTATTAATCTTTTGAGTAAAACTGGATTCATATGGATGAAATAAAATCTTAGTAACCTGGACTGTAGTTGTACATTTTGTTCTTCTCTTATTTGATGTTTTCACACGTTTTAAACTGTTAAACTGTGTGTAACCTTCACTGGGTTGCAGTCAACGTCCCACCACAGGCCTCTTCGATATTTCTCTTATAAATGATTAAAGGACCATGTTATAAAAATTGCATTTTAATCTTATAAAATTACATTATATTACCATTATTTCCATGACACTATATAGAAGTGTGGAGACAGTAGTTTTCCACTCTTCACCCAAGTGAGAGTGTAATATGACCTTGTATCCTTGTATTGTAGCTGGATTGCTGAATATTACCATATAAGGATTCATTTCCTGTTAGAATAGAATAGATAACTGTTGATGTGTGAACAAGTGCCTCAGTGAGAGGATGCTGCCCAACGTGGTAAGCTACTCACTCCTTGCAAGTAAAAATTTACTACTCAACTGGGCGTTGTCTGTCTCCTCTTGCAGTAGGTGATCTCAGAATTTTAGTAACAGACCATACCAGTGATTTTGAATGTTTTCGATGTTGATTTCAAAAAAACAATTTTACAAATCATGTGTGGGAACTAAATATTTCACATCATATCATCAAAAGCACTCCTTTTTCAAATGTGAAACTGGTTGAAACAGCCGCCTTAATGTAGCGAACAAAGTGCTCAGCATTCAGAAACCACACAGCTGATAATTGGCTGTAGAAAGCAAACATTTTCCTGGGGACTATTTCCCTTCGTGGACGTCCCACCAGTAAAGCAAACAGTTGTTCCACAGGAAGCAGATTCATCATCTTCCTCTGTCATTGAACTCGTGATCCCACATTTCCACACTTTGCATAGCTCTTGTAGAAGTATTTGGGCACAAGCGCTTTTTTAATCTCCCGCAGGCGAGTCCTTCAGTGGTCAGGGAGAAGCTGTGCATTTCACTTTGAAAAAGTAGGAAAACAGATGAGCGAGTTTACCATGCAATTTTTATGGCCACTTTGATGAAAAGCGATCAAATTCATAATGTCATATATTGTCAGTATTTTCATGCATTGGTGCTTTGTGTCCTGTGGGTTCTGTGACAACACAGCTCATTAACTTGATCCTGTTGATCTGGTGATGGAATACAGGTGTGAAGAAAGTTTAAAGTCTCTGAAAGTTCATTTTCATATCGTAGTGGAATCAATAGAAAAAAATATACATTATGTGGATATTACGCTAAACATGCAGAATCACTGGTATGATCTTTTAACTCCCCTTTTTTGTCTGTGTCTAATGATCTTTAGGTTGTTTTTTCCAGCTGTTGTTTTTTAATTGATGTCAAAATGACAGATGATTGTTAACACCGGGTGAAGACTTTCCTCCTGCACATCATTTGGACTTATTATAACTGATGTTGTCATATTTCACAAATATGCTAAAACATTGGACAATCCTGTCCATGTGAACAATAGTTTGCCTACATACAGCTGCGTGAATAAATGTGTGTGAGAGATACCTGTGTTCATTTAAAAGAAAAATAATAATAAAGACAACATTCATAAAGCCAGTAATTCACACCACACCACCAGAGAGATGAGGAAAGCCTTTACTGATTCCAAATCTGTCTCTCCTGTGTGCATGTGTGTGTGTGTGCGTGTGTGTTTGTGTGTGTGTGGTATGAACAGCCTAATACCTTCAGTGTAATTCTGCACATGCCACAAGCCAGAAATCATGAGGGTATTAAGGAAGAACATGCTTATGGATCCCACACACACACACACACACACACACACACACACACACATACACACGCGCGCTAAATGTATGAAACAGGATATTGGCTTGACTTGTAAACAGAGTGGGGTGGAAGCAAATATTTACACTAAGAAAAGACATACACACAATAATGTACACAGTAAACACATTAACTTTTAGTCCGGGAGTGAAAGAGTGTGTGTGTGTGTGTGTGTGTGTGTGTGTGTGTGTGTGTGTGCATGTGATTGTGAAAAAGGGAGGGAGAGATGGAATAAAAGAGGAAAATGGAGTAATTTCACACTTCAATGTTCCATGGCTTTATTGGATGAGGGTGTGTGTGTGTGTGTGTGTGTGTAAATGTAAGGGTGGAGTGTTTCTGGCTTACAAGCTGTTGAAACTGTGTCAGAGACTAATGTGCATATGTGTGTCTGCAAACCAATGTGTGTGTGTGTGTGTGTGTGTGTGTGTTGTTGTTGAGGGAAATGTGATGTTTTTGCTGACAAATTGAAATGGAGGCTCAGGGACACTTCTATGGTCCTACTTAACACACACACATGTTGTAATGTGATGTGATGTTTATGTATCTGTATATGCATATAGGCACATACGTGTGTGTGTGTGTGTGTGTGTGTGTGTGTGTTGATCCAGCAGATTACATATAATGTTCTGTTTACTGCAGCCTGGATTGGGACTGAGTGCAAAACGGCTGCAAAACGAGTGAAAGGTCTCACTCCTCAGCGACTTCAACCACCGAAATCTTTTACAAATAATCATCCAAAAACGCAATTACAAAAAAAGTAACATTATGTAACAATTTAGGACAAAATAAAAAGGACTGCAGCTCCATCCCAGAGCTGCACAAGGCCTCATACAGACTGATGTAGCTGCAATCAAAGAATAGAACCTGATCAAACCATCACTGATATTTATTATGTAATCACATGTCAAACTGCCTAGATTTTGATGTCTGACTTCTGAAATATTCTTGCATATTTTGACCAAGTTAAACATGTAAATATTAGTTTTATCTAGTTGGATTTGCGGGTCAGTAATGTTCATGTATGAATAAAAACATGACTGTAGATTTCCTCTCAGCTAAATATCAGTTATGTGCTTATTTTGGATTCCATGTGATCAAAGTGTTTGGATTCAGGGAGGGTTTGTAGATACAATATGAAGAGAAAAGGAATGACGCAGTGGACTCTTTATGTCATTTCCCACTCAGTCTCACATTTCCTTGCTTTGTTTTATAGAAAGATATACTTTTGGGGAGGAGTGTCTCATGTAAAGTTCATGCTGTGTATGATTTTTTTTTTTTTTTTTTCTCTCAGGAGATTTTGATCAAGAATGACCACTCTGGGTCAAAAGCATTCAATAAATATAGACTTTTTATCCCCTCAAATTGGTTGTGATTTTTGAATACAGCAAATAATTCAAGACCTGTAAAAATGTTTGGTTTGATTAGTAAATAAAGAAACAAAGCACCATGTGCACGCAAAAATAAAAAGTAACACAATAAGCTGTCAGACAACATCCATTTCCCTTCAGCTGGTTCAGGTGCACCAATGTAATGTTGCCTCATCTGAGGACCCCAGGAACCTCCAGTGACGTCAGCACGTCAAACATCAGGCCTCCACTCTGGCTTTCTGCTTCAGACGAGCTTGGAGTTGTGGTTGATTCCTACAAGAAAACCAGAGAAAAAACCATTGTTGTGAAAAACCAAACCTCATACAGTGTTAGCAACACATGAATGATATTTTCTGATTGATCAAACTAATGCAGGGCTGCAAACTGTCTCCACTGTCCTGACGTTCCCTGTCATGATCTGTCTCACGGCTAACAGGAAAACAGAGGGCATTCCTTTCCTGTCATTTAGGAAAGATTGAGATGTGGGCTGTCACTTTATCTGTGTCTCCTTTCTCATTTACAGTTTTTTTTTTTTTTTTTTTTTTTGGTTGGTTTGTTTTGTTTTTTTGGAGCCCATGAGTCATCTGACCTCACTTTCATCTCAGGCTAGCAAGCAAATAGATAAATTCATCTCATGACAAAAACGTTTTGGCCGTGTTTGTCAATCTCATGCCATGTAAACTTTGAAACACTGCAACCTTGTAATCCTATCTCAGCTAGTTTGTATTAAATGACCCTATCCAGTTATGTATAATGCAGCCATTTTGCAGCAATTTTGGCAGCCATTTTAAATTTAGTCTTAGTCTTAGTCTTCTGACGAAAACGCTTATTATTCTTAGTCACATTTTAGTCATTGCTGTCCTTAGTATATAGTTTTAGTGTAGTCTTAGTGTAGTCTTAGTCGACGAAAATTAAAAAATTAAAAAGATTTTAGTCGAGTTTAAGTCATTAGTTTTAGTCATATATATATATATACATACACTACTCACAAAAAGTTAGGGATATTTGTGAGTAGTGTATATATATATATATATATATATATATATATATACACTACTCACAAAAAGTTAGGGATATTTGGCTTTGGCCCTAACTTTGGCTTTGGCCCTAACTTTTTGTGAGTAGTGTATATATATATATATATATATATATATATACACACACACACACACACACACACACACACACATATATATATATATATACACTACTCACAAAAAGTTAGGGATATTTGGCTTTTGGGTGAAATTTATGGAAAATATAAAAAGTTCACTCTACAGTGATATATCATGAAAGTAGGGCATTTAAGTAGAAGCATGCACTGGTGATTTCCTCATCTCAAACAATTTCTTGAAACAAAAGCCAACAACAGTGGTGGATATACCACAACAAAAAATGTCAGTGTCAATAACTTGTCATGTGCCCTTGAGCATCAATTAAAGCTTGACAACGACGTCTCATGCTGTTCACAAGTCGACTTATTGTCTGCTGAGGCATGGCATCCCACTCTTCTTGAAGGGCGGCCCTCAGGACATTGAGGTTCTGGGGTACAGAGCTCCGAGCCTCTACACGGCCACTCAGCTGATCCCATAGGTTTTCTATGGGATTCAGGTCTGGAGAAAGTGCAGGCCACTCCATCTGAGGTACCCCAGTCTCCAGCAGCCGTTCCCTAATGATACGACCTCGATGAGCTGGAGCATCAAACACCTGATGTGAATTTTGCCGTTAAACTCCTTGTTAGAGAACAGCAACTTGTGCAAAAAGTACTGAAACACTGAGCAGTTGGACATGTGCATTCAAAAGTTTACAGAAGGTCACATTAAGTTCACCTGGAAAGGTTATAATGCATTTTAGGTTCATCCTGAAATTTCACCCGAAAGCCGAATATCCCTAACTTTTTGTGAGTAGTATATATATGTGTGTGTGTGTGTGTGTGTGTGTGTGTGTGTGTACACACGCACGTATGTCTTTAAAGTTTAAACTAAGTGAATCATGCCAATGCAGGTAGACTCTCAAATCAATGGAGATGAAATTCAACCATGCAGTACGTAATGATATGCTCAGGATTGTACATTACACACATGTCATATTGATAACAGCGGAATCACTGGTCATTATGCAAAGACAGTCAAGAAATAAAACATTCTTTCTTTTCGATCGTGGCTTTATTTCTGAGAACCAGACCTTGAGTGTACTGTGCCACTGTAATTTAGAAGATGCATTTGACTATTATGATGTAAAACTTAACAGACATCAAAATATACAGCCCCAGTCTATGCTTGTTTTAGGTTAGGTAAAGTTGCTGACTTGTAAGTGCAAGTCCATCACCATCACCCGTGTGTTACTGTGTTTGTGTGTGCACAGGCTGCCTGGTAGCCTCATTTATACTGTCATAGGACGGATACACGCGGTGAACATGACCGCAATCCGTCTGGGCTTGTATATCAGCTGTGTTCGCCAACACCGGTCGCGGTCGCTACTGCGGTGTGAGTTCTGGAAACTCGTCTCTATCCTGCTCCTGTGACTGTGGATCTGCTGCTGTGTTTAACTGTTTTTATTTGTTGACTAAAGTGTCAGTTAAATTTTGTCACAGTCTTCGTCATCATATCTGACTTTTTATTTAGTTTTTATTTAGTTTTCACCCGTGAAAAAAGGTTCGTTGACAAATATTTTTCATCATAGTCTTCGTCAACGAAATTAACACTGGTACAATGCAGCCTATATCATGTCGGCAACATTTTATTCCATGACACACACAACGTTACTCCACATTCAGAGACTTAGTAAACAATTTGGGCTGAAAACATGCGCTGTATTTCAGCAACACTAACTACCATTCTTTTTCCACTAATCATTTTGCTGTTAGTGTTCATCTCCAATGTAACAATACATAAAAATAAGTATTATCATTTTCATCCTGTAATACTGTACCTTGTCCATCGATGTCTTGCTTGGCTTCTGTCGTCTTCTTCATTGGTTCCTAATCCTCCAGCCTGTAAACTTTATGACAGTGATGGAAGAGGGAATTGTACTCAGAATCTGTAGGGGCATTGTTTCACAAAAATATAAAATCTCACATAGTAGGGCTTTAAAAACACAGTTTACAAGGTGCTTCGTATTTACACACACACACACACACACACACACACACACACACACACACACACACACCAGATAATTAGAAGATGACATCACATAAAAGTAAGTCTATAAAAGTGGGTTTTAAGAGATTTAAAAGAAGTTAGTGATTGTAGCAGCCCAGGGCCAGTAGGCAGCCTCTCTTCTCTCTCTCACATGCTGTATCTCTGATGTGCACAACCTCTTGTTAAACATCTCAGCTGTGCAATATAAATGTGCAACTGTAAATACATATAAAACTGCTGCACACTGGAGTCAGCCATAACAACACTCTGTATAGTTGTGATTTACCTTGTTGTGTATATATATATTCAATTCATATCTATTATTCATATCTCTCATCCTGTGGTTTATTGTTATTACTCTTATTGCTATTATTACTCAACCTATGTTGACTGAAATGATTGTTCAAGTACTCATTATATCTCGGCTGTGCTATAAAAATGTCATAAATGTAAAAGTGTGTTTGGTGAATAGGTCTTATGCTAGCAATGCATCTTTCATGTTGTAAACTGTCTGTGGCTGTGTCTCACACACTTTCAACCCCCAAAATAATGGGTGTCACAGAAGTAAAAGAGAAATAGCCACCAGGGGTGCTATTCCATTGATATATGTCAAATCATCCTTTATTGGAATGACAGACTTCTTGTTTTCCTTCAGCGTATTTTACATTTTAGTCTTGGCTTGTATGTATTACTCATTTTAGTCATGTACATTTGTATTGTTAATCCTTGTACTGGTAAAGCACTTTGGGTCAACTCCTGTTGTGCTTAAATGTGCTATATTAAAATGACTTGACTTGACTTGGATCTCCACCAAACTGAGCATGAAGATGTGACTACAGTGTCAAGCTGTGCATTCAACCATCATAAAAAAAAGGTGTTTTAATTGCCCAAACTTGTCCATGTGATAAATTATGCTATTGTCAAATATTGTTTTTTCATGGTGAAGAAATGTAGGCTAATCTTCGCAATCTGAACAATCTCAACACGCAATCTGAATTAAAGATTGTGTGTTGGCTGTGTTAAACAGCAACAGTGGGTGGGTGGTTATTTGCAAATAAACAGTTTACACACATTTCATTCAAATGTGCGAAATGCATGCAGCTGTAGAGAACGTATTGTGATATGTAGACATGTACTAAATGTGTAAAAAAAAAAAAAAAAAAAAAAAAAACACTCCAGCTGCAGGTAACATACAGAATGTACAGCATTAGCATTCAGGCATGATATGCATCCCGGCAGAGCTGTGTGTGTTTTACCTCTGTTGGCTATTCGAGGTCAGTGGGTGAGGTACAGATTAACATTCAGGTCATATTATTCCGCATAAAGGTTATTTCACATTAACCCCAGTGCTACCACAAGACACACTCCAAGAGGACAGATGTCAGTAGTGCAGCATCAGGAAAACCAGCTAAGCCAGTGACCCTCAACGGCTTCATTTCACCAAAACCACAAGGAAAATGGCACTGCACCCACCTCAGGGTCTGCAGCTGGCCTGCCTAGTGATGGACTTTAAATCCTCTATATATGAGGAGTATGTATTATGTATTAAGGCCATTACCAGCACTGATTGAAGCTGCTTATATTCAGCCTGCCTCCAGAACCGTACAGTCTGGATCTGGGATTACAAACCACCTGCTGCCCCCATGCTCCTGTTCAACACCTCTTTCTACGATTACTATTTTACTTATTATTAGTCCTATCATTATTAATCCTATTATTATTATTATTAGTAGTAGTATTGTTGTTGTTGTTGTTGCTGTTATTGTTGTTACTGTTAGTATTATTATTATTGTTATTGTTGCTATTACTATTAGTATTGTCATTACTGCATTATCACCGCTAGTATTATGATACATTTCTATGTCGCACTTGTACCGCACTAGATTCTGCAAGACTAGATTCTTTCCTCCTATAACCTCCCAACCCCAACCCTCTCAACCCTTCCGGTCGAGGCAGATGGCCGCCCACCCAGAGCCGGGTTCTGCTCGAGGTTGTTGGTCCTGTTAAAGGGGGTTTTCCTTGCCGCTGTCGCCCTGTACTGCTCTTGGGGAGATTTTGGTCAATGGTATTGACCAGTATCTGTTGGGTTTCTGTAAAGCACATCAGCCAGGCTCCTGATGCTATTATTTCAAAATTGTAACATTACATGTACCTTTTGCGCTATCCATGCCAGTAAAGGAGGGTCACTACAATTTTAGGGCTAAAGCCCTATTCAGATGAAATATGTATTAAGTGGGGACTTCAGATAATTAATGAATTGCCTCCTGACCTCAATGTTTTTTGAAGCACACTTGTGTGGGATTTAGAAGTCTGAAATTCCATTAAATGAACCATTAAATTAACCAGTGACTCCAATGTGGCCAGTTGCATTAAACATGCAACATTATGATTTTCCTGGAAAAAAATGGGCTCAAAATTTCCTTATTAGAAATTTCTGGCTTATTGTGCAATCTCTTCACTATCCATTTTGTTAGAGTGACTTAGGCACTGAACACAACAGGAAACTGGTACTTATTAGCACTATCTCTCTTGCAGTTAAACAGTTTTTGTAACAAATTAGTCACTTAATATAAACTGCTTTCTTTTCAATTACTGAAAAATATCATTAAAAAAATAAGATTTTTTTTAGGCTATATTAGGTTAGCCCCCTCTATTTGATTAAAGAAAACAGTTGAATATACTCCAGACTAAAAAAATACAATCAAATAAATATAAATATAAATTTATTTTAACATTTCTTTCATATAATGTTAAGTATTTTCAAATGAGCGTTAACAAACCTAAAATGCAAGCTGCTGTGCGCATTTCACTGCACTGTTCAATTTCTAAATCTGAATTATTATTTGAATTAGGTAATGTAATGATGTGTTATCAATATTGAACTGTGCACACTATTTAAATGAAGCTTTCCCCCTTAATAATGAGAATCAAATATAAGACCAATTTTACAATAACAATTTTTTTTTTTCTTTACAAAAATAAGCAAGCAACAATACCAGGTACTCGATTTTTGAAGCTACAGGGCTTCAAAAAACAAGTAAGAGACTGAGGCGGATCTACGGGTGGGCCTGGATGGGCGTAGGCCCACCCAGATTGACAGCTTGCCCACCCTATCAGATTCAAGACCAAAAAATAACTAACTAAGTAAATAAATGTTTTAATGTCCTTTTTCCAACGTGTATTTTATGCTCGTTTACAACCTCTCGGCTCGTTTACCGAGAGGTTTTTTTTTCTTTCATCATATCATTTTATACATGTCTATCTAAAAAAATAAACAAAATGAAATAACAGGCCCATCCAGAATTTTTTAGGCCCACCCATTAGCCATGTTCTGTATCCGCCACTGGTAAGAGATAGAGTAGACATGACAAATGATGGTTTTCCAAAGTAGTGCTGAAAACTGTTAACTAACAAAGTCAAAAAGATGTATGAACACCTTATAAAACTGAATGAGGGCATCTTCCGTGTGGGAGGAAGGGAAGAGACATCAGACATGACACAGTATCAAGACTAAAAGCTCAAAGATTTGTACAGATTGTATACTCACTCAAAAGGCTGGCCCTGTGAACCTCCTAAACAATGACCAACAAGACATGAGGGGATCCTGAAGGATGGGAGATGAGACATTATCAGTGATAAATTATACATTTTTAAATGACAAAATCAGATGATCAGATATTCTGGAAAATTAGAGATGAAAGAGGGATTAGGGCTAAGTGGTAGAGGCAAGGGGTGAATTGGGATTGGGCGTTCCCTCCCTCCTCTGTCGCCATTGGCATCGTCATCTCTCCCCCGCCTTACCTCATCCCCCTAAGGGCCACCTCCATCATCATCGGCCGCCAGTGCTGCTACAGGTGCTGAGGAGGGCCGGCCAGCTCCAGCTGCTGCAGCAGAAGACACCAAGTTTTGCACATTTGGCAGCATCTGCCTGAAGGACTTGTCTTTTTCTCCTAATTTCTCAGTGCCTCCCTTCCATTTACTCTTCATTTTGACATTTGTTCAATCTGTCCGTGGCGTGACCAGGGGCGCCGTATATGGGGGAAAAGTTAGGACCATTCCAAGGGCACTTGCCTGACAGGGCCCCCAAGAAATAGGTAAAAAGTAATATAAAATTATTGAACTATCATCGAGTAAATATATATATTTCAAAAATAATACTACCATTATGATCTCTTTGTTTTTACTTGTTTTTGGCAATAAAAGTTAAAAATCCCCATTGACCACAAAGTAGACCCCCCCCTATCTGCATGAAATGGTTTGGTCCTGCAGCTGTGCTAGCTTTTCAAACCGATTGGACTTTGCTGTTTTTCGTAAGTTACCAACATGAATGGAGTACCCGCTTAACTACAGCCAAGGTATACAAGCCGTGATGGCAGAGCGAATAGTGTTCCCGCCTGCCATGCAAGAGACCATGGGTTCAATTCCCTGTGTGGACAAGAGGGTGTCATTACCTCACTTTGTTGTTAACCATGACAGTGAAGTGATTCTTATTATTCTGCCTGTCATAGATGACATACACAGTGGCATTTAGGGTTTCTGTAATTTTCATTTCTGTACTCTTTTTGTGAATTTGTATTGTAACCCAGGTGCTAAATTATTATTATTATTATTATTATTATTATCATTATCATTATTATTATAAGGACTTTGTATACATATGTATATGTATTTGTATATATAATGTAGTTCAAATTCAGCTATCACTGAAATAGAATGTTTGGTCAGTAGTTTGGGACTCTCACCCCCCTGCTTTGCAGTAGGAACAGAGGAGAAAATTTCTGGTGCATGCTGACTGAGTTACTGTTTTGGAGATAAATTAGACCTGCATGCGGGACTACAAGGGAGACAGTGAGCAGTAACCAAGTAACTGTCATGTTGTTCTTTTCACAAATATGGGAGTGATAGTCAAAAATATCATTAAAATGCGTAGTTTTATATAAAACAGCATCAAAATTTTTCGCCGGCCTATTGGTCGGATATACAAGGGCCCAATAAGATTTCTTTTCATGGGGCCCAAAATCCCTGGCAGCGCCCCTGGGCACGCATAAACCAATACAGACAAGTGGGAGAGTAGACAATGAATAAAGTGAATAATTCGCCGATCTGTGCACGGAAATTGACTTTTTTGACAATCTAAGTGGGAAAACACGCAAATAGCGGTACGTGAGTGTAGCCTAGTACACTATTTCACTTCCCCAAAAAAACAAGACAATGTGATATAATCAGTAATGTACAAAGTGCTCACAGGAAGGCTGAACATAGTGATCACAGAAAAACATTTAAAATGAGTTCATCATTTAGTCCCTTAGGGGCCAGGGTCTGGAGGGTGTGAATCCAATAACATACCCGTTGTTTCAGCAATTTGTCCTGGTCCCCCCCTCTCGGAGGGACAGCAATCTGTTCGATCCCGCAGAAATGTAAAGATGTTATATCATGATGTGCATCATTAAAGTGCACTGCCACTGGATACTCTCGATCGTTTCTGCGGATTGTGCTCTTGTGTTCGCTGATTCATTGCTTTAATTTTTAGTGGTTTTGCCGATATATGCCAGTCCACACGGGCAGCGTAACATGTAGGTGACATGAGTAGATGCACATGTGATGACACTTTTAATTGTAAACTTTTTGCCCGTGTGGCAAAAAGTTTCCAATTAAAAGATCATGTGTGGCCAAAAGCGTTGTTTTGGCCACACCCCTTTTACTTTTTTTTTTTTTTACTTTTTTTTTAAATTAAATATATACTATGTGATAAAACAAAAAAGGGAATATCCACTGACCAAATCCACCACATATCAGATAACCAAACAAGAAATAATTAGACAATGAATTAAAAGGATACAAGGATACAAGGATACAAGGAAGTTTATTTGTCATTATACAACAGGTTGAATAATGAAATTAAAGTGTGGTTCCCTCTTGATTGATTAATTGATTGATTGTGTAGAAAATAGAATTATTAAGCCTGGAGGAGCAAAAAAAAGCAAACAATATTCAATCACAGTATAACATCCAAAATGTTTTCATAGCTAACAACATGTTAAATAATCGTTTTGTTGCGAACCGTATGTTTGCTAATGTTTTCCTAACTAACACTGCCGTAGAGCTGACTTGCTAACAACTTGAACAAAGGCTGGTAGTAGCAGACTTTATGTGACAGAGTCCATGGCTAACACTGACTGGACAATGTCTGCTCTTTCATGTGACCAAAACTGGCCTGATGCAAGGCTTTAACCCCAAGATTCTGTCTTCAAAAAGCCATCCCCATTCACTCAATTCTTATCGCTACCTCTATTACTACTTCTATTTCTACTCTGGATCCAATTATTATTTGCTGCAATCACTGTCAGCCATCATATCTTATTGAACAGAAAAATGTGAATCAAGATGACATACTACAATCTGATTTTCCCAGGCATTTTAATAACATGCACTGCAGGACTCCATATCACTGTATTTGGGGGGAAAGCATCCTCACCTTAAGCATTTAAATATTTATAAAATTCAATAGATGCAAACTAGAGTGCAGATCAGGCCACATAGTAACAGAAGCATAGTAACCGAGCTTGAGCCGAACCTGACAGGCATTCTTTTTTGTGTCCAAACCCATCTCTAGCCCGAGATCTTGCTTGTCCTCCACCGCCTGGTTATATTTACTACCTGAAATAGCCTACATGCTGCTTTCACTACGTTAATTCCAGCACTTTACAGGAAATTGCCCAGAACAGAAAGTAGGTTCATCATTTCTCATTACAATAATGCTGATGTGACCAAACCCGACCTGAAGCCAAACATAAGGTCTAAATTTTTGTCCTAACCTGGTCCAACCTGCCGGGTCCCAATGAGTCCTGACAGGCTCGGGTCAGGTATCCATACTCTCATGCAGACGATGAACATTTCACATTAAATTGATAAGAAACTAAAGTGCCTTACTATTCTGCTTTTTCCCAAACCAAAGCAAGCCCCTTAGCTATAGCTAATATTGGGAAATAAGAAACAATCCCAGCCGATAGTAGACCTATACACTTTAAATAACATTGCTTGATTACAGCGAGTTGTGGTGACTGATAGTGTTGAGGTGAGTCTGGGTTGTTTGTCTTGTGTGTGTATGTGAGTGTGTGTTTGTGTGTGTGTGGGAGAGAGAGTGTGTGTGTGTGTGTGTGTGTGTGTGTGTGTGTGTGTGTGTGTGTGCGTGTATTACTCATAGGAATGAAAGGTGCTGCTGTCAGCTGCTTTCTCTGGTCCTCTGGTAATGGATTTGACCCTGTGTGTGTGTGTGTGTGTGTGTGTGTGTGTGTGTGTGTGTGTGTGTGTGTGTGTGTGTGTATCGTAATGCATAGAACTAACCAGGTTAAAAGCCACTTCACACCACAGTAATGTGAGTCGGAGCTTTAGAAATAGGAAAAGCCCAATGACAAGATGAGCAGGCTGCTCTGCTGCACTGTAAGATGTTACAGTGAAAAGTGAAACCTTCTTAATTATGTATTTTTTAAATTTAAAATACAGCAATCAATGTCATTTAATTTGTCCACATGTGGCATAACATTGAAATTCTAAATTCAATCCAAATTATATCATGTAGTTCAAGCCTAAAACAGTATTGTACTGTTAATAAATACAGTGACAAACTATGAAAACAGCTTGGCAGTGGTGGATTTCTTAAAAAAAATCATCCTACCTTAGTTTCATTTATTTATTTATTTATTTATATTTTTACACTTTCATGTGTAAAAAGAGCCAAAATAAACACGGTTAGCAGACTAAGTTATTACAGTAGGTGAATTATTTAAATATTTGCATAGGAATAATTCCTTCCCAAGCTTTTTTATCCATATTAATGTTTTATCACTGTAACCACGGTCACTATCAGCGGTTTCCACGGTGTTAGTTTTTGTGGGGTAAAAAAAGCTGAGTGGCCAGTGACTGAGGAAAACGACGAGTCACAGTGGCTGCTGGGCCAAAAAGCTGCTGTCAAGCCCTGCTGCTGGCTGGTATAAACAATGCACTGGGTGAGATATGAGCCATGGTGTTGGTTGGGCTCTAGTCCTGTTGTTTTTACTGATATGAAACAGATTTGAACTGTCACATCACATTGTGAGTGGACTGTGCACACAACGCCCAGCACATCAAAGTGTTTGTGAGCTTTTGAAACAGAACTTTTGATAGCATTTTATGGATATGGAACTTGTATTATGGCCCCTGTTAGCTTAGCATAAAAACCTGAAGTGTATGGGAGTTGTTAGCCTAGCTCCATCAAATGAACAACTAAAACTTACAGCAGCTCTGAAGCTGTCTTATTTGCACAATGTATCATGTAGATTTGGAAAAACACACCTTGAAGATTAAAAAAAAAAAAAAAAAAAAAAAAAAAGACTCATTTGGATCATTTCAGATCCACATGATGCACTGTGTAAATAAGACAGCTTCAGAGTTGCTGTAAGGTTCATTTTTTTTTCACTTTTGACAAAGTGAGGGTAATGACTTCCATAGACTTCAAGGGCGCTAGTTTCGCAGACCAGGCGAGGCGGGGGCGTAGCGCAGATGCGCTTCGCCAACTGGGTGTGGCCAGGCGGATTTTCCAAGTTTGGCACGCCGTTCTCGGTGGCGCAAGTACTCCGCCATCCCTCCTACCGGCGGAGGGGAGGAGAGAAGGCATGGAGTGGGTTTGACACAGCCGATTCACATTTAACCAATCAAATGAGCCCCTGTCCTTGCCTTTAAAATGTGCTGCGTGAAGGCGTAATGAAAGTTTACACAGCTGACATGGAGGTCTACTGCCGCGGGCGGAGTGGAGCTCAGGAGACAGGCGCAGAGCGGAGACCGGCGAGCAGTGCGGACACGTCACCAAAACCTCACAGGCAGGCTTCTGGAATGTCAGACACATGAACGATGCAATAAATACCGAAAAAAACACTATTCAATGCTACGATCACAATCAGCACATACATATATCTCCATATCAACTGTCCCGTCACAGCTGATGTCAGATCAAAGGAGATTGGCACCGTTTGTGCTGATTGTGAGGTTTTGGTGATGTGCGCCAGGCAGCCAAACTTCCACTGCGCCAGCTCCGCTCCGCCTTGCGCTGAAAGTAGACGTGGTTTCAGACGGCGAGCTTTTGGCGCACCTCGGCGAAGCCTTTTGGCACGAAACTGTCACTGCGCCAAGCCGAATCTGTCGACACCTCCCCCCGCTGCGCCGCCACTCCCATCTCGGCGAACCTCCGCCTGCGAAACTTGGACACTGTCCGCCTCTCCCGCTTCGCCGGTCGAAACTAGCTCTGCGCGTGGTTCGCCTCACTGCGCCACCCCGCGCTGCGCCGGGAAACTAGAGCCCCAAGTCTTTATGCTAAGGTAACAGGAAATATCACCCATAGGAACTGAACCACTGGATAAACAGAGGTGAAAAATGGTATTCAACATCTTGGGCTCTAGTTTCGCAGACCTGGCGAGGCGCGGGCGCAGCGCAGCGCAGCTGCGCCAACTGGGTGTGTCCAAGTGGATTTTGCAAGTTTGGCACGCCGTGCGCCTTGGCGCAACTACTGCGCCGTTCCTCCTACCGGCGCAAGGGAGGAGAGAAGGCGTGGTGTGGGTTTGACACAGCCGATTCACTTTAAACCAATCAAATGAGCCCCTGTCCTCGCCTTTAAAATGCGCTGCGCGAAGGTGTATTGGAAGTCTACACATTTGACATGGACGAAGAGAGCAGCCGCATCACACACTCAGTGACCAGTCTTGGCTGCTGCAATGTTGCTGGAGCTACCTGCCATCCATCTGTCCACCCATCCATCTAACCACCCATCCATCCATGCATCTATCCTTAAATTTGTCTTCCTGAGTCCCCTGTCTTTCCATTACCTACCTGCCTCGCATCTCTTTTTTTCCAGCTCTGTCACCGTCTGTTAAAGTTATTGATTTTTACGAGCAAATATAAATTTTACTGTGAAGCCCCCATTTTTAATGAATGTTTTTACCTCAAAGCATAATCCTCGCCATATTCATATAAACAGCCTACATGTTTGTTATGCAACTTTCGACTCCATCACTTACTGATGCAACAACACACTAGAGATTAAAACAAAATCCGGTTCATGAAAGCTTTTACATTCGCTGTTCTAAACGCCCAGAGTCTGGCAAGGAACCGATGCATTTTACATTTTCGATATGTGTGGAATCAGGGTTTCCGTTAGAAAAAATTGGCACAGGACAACGTGACCGGCAGGTTTTCAATTTACCGGACAAATGTTTGAAATTCCGGTCAAATATTATCTGAATTTACTGAGCTTAAAATTATATGCAGGCTACATAAGAATGATATCAAGACATGTCAATTTATAGCGTAATCTTTTTATTGAAAAGTAGGCTGTATCAAATAAAATTAGTGCCGTCAGTTGACTCACCTGCGTAACGTCTAAAATAAATAAATAAATAATGCACAAGCCTGTGCTCTTTTAACATGAACATTGCATACAGTTGCAAACAATTGCAACTACAATTTGCAAACAAAAAAACTGGCTCATATCATTTTAATAACGCGGCGTGCTGCCAACTTGAAATCAAATAGATGCAATAAAAAATTAATTCATCAGCTGAATTAAAATCAAAAGTCTCAAGTGTCTCTCCGCAACTTGCAATGTGCATCAGTCTTGTGACCTTGTTCTCCCCCAGGCGACTTCGCTGCTGTTTTGATCCGGTTCTGCAGAAAAAAACCCTCTCTCTCCCTCTGGTACACCGGAGACAGGGATCACGCAGTCTATTTTTTTTTTTTTTTTTTATTATAAATAAAATTACGTGGAAATTGACTGTTTTAATAAAATTGTGAATATTTTACCGGACTTTGGCAGATTTTACCAGTCATAGTCCGGTGATTACCAGATAACGAAAACCCAGAGTGGAATATTTAAATATATATGGAAGAAAAACTGTGTAGTTAACAGGGGCAGCGCCAGACACCATAACTGGAAAAAAGACATCACCGTACTGGACATATTGTTTGACTGACAGGTGATCAGGTTGGGTTTCCATTACGCTGCCAAACGGTGCCAATCTCCTTTGATCTGACATCAGTTGTGACGGCACAGTCGATATGGAGATACGTTTATGTGCTGACTAAGATTATAGCATTGAATAGTGGTTTCTGTGGGTATTTATTGCATTGTTAATGTGCCTGACATTCTGGAAGCCTGCCTGTGAGGTTTTGGTGACGTGTCCGCACTGCTCGCCGGTCTCCGCTCCGCGCCTGTCTCCTGAGCTCCGCTCCGCCCGCGGCAATAGACCTCCATGTCAGCTGTGTAAACTTTCATTACGCCTTCACGCAGCGCATTTTAAAGGCAAGGACATAGATAGATAGATAGATAGATAGATAGATAGAGGTATATATACAGTGCTGTGAAAAAGTTTTTGCCCCCTTCCTGATTTCTTTTTTTTCTTTTTTTTTCTTTTTTTTTTTTGAATATTTGAACATTACTGAAATGTTTCAGATCATCTAACAAATTAGACAAAGAATAAAATGTATTAGACAAAGATAACCTGAGTAAATACAAAATGTAGTTTTTAAACTATGATTTCATTTATTAAGGGAAAAAATCTATCAAACCTACCTGGCCCATGTGAAAAGTAATTGTTAAATCATGAATTAACTGTGATTGACCACATTTTTTTTTTTGGAAAGCTGAGTTCAATTTCACAAGCCACACCAGGCCTGATTACTGCCAGACCTGTTGAATCAAGAAATGACTTAAATAGAACCTATCTGACAAAGGGAAGTAGGATAAAAGATCTCAAAAAGCAACACATCATGCTGTGATCTAAAGAAATTCAAGAACAGATGAGAAACAAAGTAATTGACATCTATCAGTCTGGAAAGGGTTACAAAGACACTTCTAAGGCTTTTTGACTCTAGTGAACCACAGTGAGAGCCATTATCCACAAATGAAGAAACCTTGGAACAGTGGTGAACCTTCCCAGGAGTGGCTGGCCTACCAAAAATACTCCAAGAGTGCATCAACAACTCATCCAAGAGGTCACAAAAGAAGCCAGAACAACATCTAAAGAACTGCAGGCCTCACTTGCCTCAGTGAAGGTCAGTGTCCATGATTCAACAATAAGAATGAGACTGGGCAAAAATGGCATCCATGGGAGAGTTCCAAGATGAAAACCACTGCTGACCAAAAAGAACACAAAGGGCTCTAGTTTCCCGGCGCAGCGCGGGGTGGCGCAGTGAGGCGAACCCCGCGCAGAGCTAGTTTCGACCGGCGAAGCGGGAGAGGCGGACAGTGTCCAAGTTTCGCAGGCGGAGGTTCGCCAAGATGGGAGTAGCGGCGCAGCGGGGGGAGGTGCCGACAGATTCGGCTTGGCGCAGTGACAGTTTCGTGCCAAAAGGCTTCGCCGAGGTGCGCCAAAAGCTCGCCATCTGAAACCACGTCTACTTTCAGCGCAAGGCGGAGCGGAGCCGGCGCAGTGGAAGTTTGGCTGCCTGGCGCACATCACCAAAACCTCACAATCAGCACAAACGATGCCAATCTCCTTTGATCTGACATCAGCTGTGACGGGACAGTTGATATGGAGATATATGTATGTGCTGATTGTGATCGTAGCATTGAATAGTGTTTTTTTCGGTATTTATTGCATCGTTCATGTGTCTAACATCCCGGAAGCCTGCCTGTGAGGTTTTGGTGACGTGTCCGCACTGCTCGCTGGTCTCCGCTCCGCGCCTGTCTCCTGAGCTCCACTCCGCCCGCGGCAATAGACCTCCATGTCAGCTGTGTAAACTTTCATTACGCCTTCACGCAGCGCATTTTAAAGGCAAGGACAGGGGCTCATTTGATTGGTTACATGTGAATCGGCTGTGTCAAACCCACTCCATGCCTTCTCTCCTCCCCTCTGCCGGTAGGAGGGATGGCGGAGTACTTGCGCCACCGAGAACGGCGTGCCAAACTTGGAAAATCCGCCTGGCCACACCCAGTTGGCGAAGCGCATCTGCGCTACGCCCCCGCCTCGCCTGGTCTGCGAAACTAGAGCCCATAGGCTCGTCTCACATTTGCCAAAAAACATCTTGATGATCCCCAAGACTTTTGGGAAAATATTCTGTGGACTGACGAGACAAAGGTTGAACTTTTTGGAAGGTGTGCGTCCCGTTACATCTGGCATAAAACTAATACAGCATTTCATGACAATAACATCATACCAACAGTCAAACACGGTGGTGGTAGTGTGATGGTCTGGCCTTCACTCTGCGGCCCATCTCATCCCAAACCATCTGGATTGGGTTCAGGTCCGGTGACTGTAGAGCCCTTACACAGCCTGGAGGTGTGTTTGGGCTCATTGTCCTGTTGAAAAATAAATGATGGTCCAACTAAACGCAAACCGGATGGGATGGCATGTCGCTGCAGGATGCTGTGGTAGCCATGCTGGGTCAGTGTGCCTTCAATTTTGAATAAATCCCCAACAGTGTCACCAGCAAAACACCCCCACACCATCACACCTCCTCCTCCATGCTTCACAGTGGGAACCAGGCATGTGGAATCCATCCATTCACCTTTTCTGCGTCTCACAAAGACACGGCGGTTGGAACCAAAGATCTCAAATTTGGACTCATCAGACCAAAGCACAGATTTCCACTGGTCTAATGCCCATTCCTTGTGTTTCTTGGCCCAAACAAACCTCTTCTGCTTGTTGCCTCTCCTTAGCAGTGGTTTCTTAGCAGCTATTTGACCATGAAGGCCTGATTGGCACAGTCTCCTCTGCACAGTTGATGTAGAGATGTGTCTGCCACTAGAACTCTGTGTGGCATTTATCTGGTCTCTGATCTGAGCTGCTGTTAACTTGCCATTTCTGAGGCTGGTGACTCGGATGAACTTGTCCTCAGAAGCAGAGGTGACTCTTGGTCTTCCTTTCCTGGGGCGGTCCTCATGTGTGCCAGTTTCGTTGTAGCACTTGATGGTTTTTGCGACTCCACTTGGGGACACATTCAAGGTTTTTGCAATTTTCTGGACTGACTGACCTTCAGTTCTTAAAATAATGATGGACTGTCTTTTCTCTTTACTTAGCTGATTGGTTCTTGCCATAATATGAATTCTAACAGTTGTCCAATAGGGCTGTCAGCTGTGTACCAACCTGACTTCTGCACAACACAACTGATGGTCCCAACCCCATTAAGAAGGCAAGAAATTCCACAAATGAACCCTGACAAGTCACACCTGTGAAGTGAAAACCATTTCAGGTGACTACATCATGAAGCTCACTGAGAGAAGGCCAAGGGTTTGCAGCGCTGTCAACAAAGCAAAGGGTGGCTACTTTGAGGAATGTAAAATATAAAACATATTTAGAGTTATTTAACAATTTTTTCTTTGCTACATAATTCCATATATCTTGCCTCATATATTCAATGTCTTCAGTATGTATCTACAATGTAGAAAGTAGTAAAAATAAAGAACATTGAATGAGAAGGTGTGTTCAAACTTTTGATTGGTACAGCACCTTAATTTAACATCAAATATTCAAAGTACACAGAGATTACCACCAAATACTCCAAATACACAGAGGACGCTAAGGGCACTCCCACTTGAAAAAGTTCCATCAGTAGGTTCCATCGTCTGTGTCAGTGTTTGAGGGAAGTTCTTCTATGTGGGGTTCGCTGCTCTCTCTGTTGTTTACTGGTAGTTTGTGCCGCTCTCCAGTGGAGCCAGCAGTCTCTGATTGACATCCAGTTGGCTCCAGTCATAACTACACACAGTTCAAGTGAAGGGTTTGGCAAAGCAGCGCCGCAGCAGTGACAGACTACAGCAGCTTGCCAGAGAGTGAGAGAGAGAGAAAGAGAGAGAGAGAGAGAGAAGGAGAGAGAGAGGGAGAGAGAGAGAGAGAGAGAGAGAGAGAGAGAGAGAGAGGGAGAGAGAGAGAGAGAGAGAGAGAGAGAGAGAGAGAGAGAGAGAGAGTGAGTGAGAGTGAGAGAGAGAGAGAGAGAAATTTTAAGAAAATAATTTATCATCTCAGTGAGGTTTAAATGTCTAAACTGTTGTTGTGGTTTTTGAACATGGGCATCCTGCTCACTGCTTTGGCAATGTAGTTTAATTAAACTGAGTAGCACTGTAGAGAGAGCATGACAGGGAGAGAGAGATGGAGAGAGAGAGAGAGTCATGTACAGTACAACTGTTTATAAGAGTTACAGAGGAGGAAAGATAAAAAAAAAAAAAAAAACATAAAAAAGAGAAAAATGGAAAATGAGAGCAAGAAGATCAGATTTGGAGAGAAGGAGAATCATGGGGGAAAGGTCGTAGATTACATAGACTGTGTGGTAGAAAGAGGTGTGTGTGTGTGTGTGTGTGTGTGTGTGTGTGTGTGTGTGTGTGTGTGTGTGTGTGTGTGTGTGTGTGAGTGTGTGTGTGTGTGTGTGTGTGTGTGTGTGTGTGTGTGTGTGTGTGTGTGTGTGTGTGTGTGTGTGAGTGTGTGTGTGTGTGTGTTGGCAGGCGAGTCTGTCTCGTCTCCAGAGCTCAGTAAATGGGACAATTAGCCTGGCCTGCCACTGGACCACTGGATACAGATAAGACAACTATTCAGCATCAAAGTATGTGCTGTGTGTGTGTGTGTGTGTGTGTGTGTTTGTGTGTGCTTACAGGTATGCATACATATGCTTCAGTATGAGCAGTATGTGTGTATGCAATGTGTGTGTGTGAGTGTATGCTTCCTACATCCCCATTTATCATCATTTTTTGGCAATGGATGTGTAAATGTGTGTCTGTGTGAGTGTGTGCATGTGTGTGTGACAGAGACCAGATGGGGGTCAGTCCATCAGCTGTTTATTCTGCCGACTACTCAGTTTTCATAATGACTGGACCTGGAGTGTGCGTGCGTATGTACACACTCACACACACACACACTCACGCACACACACACACACACACACACACACACACACACACACACACACACACACACAGTTGCACACATTCACACACCCACACACACACACACACACACACACACACACACACCATGCCGCCAGCTGACACTTGCATGCAGCAGTGTGGGGTTTCTGTGTCTCCAGTCCTCCACATGAGAGCCAGACTCGTGTTTTTCCTCACAAATTGAGCCATCGACTCCCAAAATAAAACATATGGGCCTATTTTAACCACTCCACATCTCTTTAAGCAGGGTGAGAAAAAAAAAAAATTATCAAGAAAAAAACAAACAAACAAAAAAAAAAACATCTCTACGATCCCAGACGATCCCAGTCCCTCTCCTTCCGTTAGCTCACATTTAGTGGAGTTCAGAGCTGTTTGCTCACTAATTCCAGTCTGACTTCGAAGGTGCTTTTTTTGCTAAAATAAGATAAGTGAAGCCGTGATATGGCTCAGCGTGTCTTCTGAGCATCTGAGACATAAGCATCTGACGTTCAATCTTTAATTTTAGCCTCTCACTACTTTTTTTGTTCCTCCCCTCTCTTCACAATTTGAATGAGGAATATCTGTGTGTCTGTTGTGAGCAGTGTGTCCTGCTCTTAAAGATGTACACCCTGTGGATGTATCATAAAGCTTTAGAAAAATGCTGTGGTTAGCTAATAATTGTTTTATATGTTGATTCAAAAAAAAAAAATGGCTTGAAAGCACTGCTGCTTCCTAATCCTCATTGTAAGAATCTATGAAAATGCAGATTCGCAATGCCAGAAACAGCCACCACGCCCCAACGCCTTCACTCCGGTAAACTAGCTACTAAAACTCTGTGCCTCATTCTGTGATGGCAACAGGCAACAGGAGACATAAAGTCAGACTTTTATTTTGAAGAAGAGCCTAGTGTGTTATCAAAATCACAGACTTGTTTACTTTGTTTCCCAATTTGGTTTTTTCGCTTTCAGTCTACACTGTAATGTTAGCTAGCATGCGCCGTGGTTGAGACACAGTCATAAATAACTTGTGTTTTCTTTTAAACAGTATCTGACAATCAGTACATGTTATATTATACAGACAGACAAGAGAAGCAGGGGAGAGAGAGAGGATGGCATGCAGCAAATGGCCTGAGGCCCGCTTCAAACCCAGGACGCTGGGATTTCAGTGATGTTTTGGTGGATTTTTCTGAGACAAAAAAAATATACAGTACTCACAAAAAGTTAGGGATATTTGGCTTTCGGGTGAAATTTCAGGATGAACCTAAAATGCATTATAACCTTTACAGGTGAACTTAATGTGACCTTCTGTAAACTTTTGAATGCACATGTCCAACTGTTCAATGTTTCAGTACTTTTTGCACAAGCTGCTGTTCTCTAACAAGGAGTTTAACGGCAAAATTCACATCAGGTGTTTGATCCATGAATCGACCAATAAATTTCCTGGTTCAATTAGAATTGGTATTTAAACAGTCCTCCTCATTATGCTGTTCACATTTTGACATAATGAGACCAAGACGACACCTAACAATTGAACAGCAGCACCTCGCCATTGTGAGGCTTCAAACAGGATGTTCTCAGACGGAAGTGGCCACTGAGCTTAGAGTGTCACAGAGTGTCATCAGCAGGTTGCAACAGAGATACAGAGAGACTGGAAGAGTCACAGAAAGGCATAGAAGTGGACGTCCTTTGGCCACATCCCACACTGATGACCGCTTCATTGTGAACAGTGCCCTGTGGAACTGGATGATGAATGCCACTCAACTCCAGGCACGTTTAAGGGAGGTGAGAGGCACCCAAGTGTCACGTCAGACCATTCGAAACCATTTACATCAGCATGGTCTGCGTGCTAGACGACCTGCAAGGGTACCTGACCACACCACCAGGCACAGGTGTCATCGTCTTGCATGGGCCAGGGAGCATTTACGCTGGACGAGGGACGAGTGGGCCTCAGTGCTTTTCTCTGATGAAAGCCGATTCATGTTGAGCAGAAATGATGGCCGCCAACGATGTTGGAGACGTCAAGGAGAGCCCTATGCATCAGCCACTGTTGTCACCAGACGAGCCTTTGGTGGTGGTGGTGTTACAGTGTGGGCAGGTGTGTCTAGTCAGTACAGAACTGCCCTACACTTTGTGAATGGTACAGTGACAAGCCCATACTACCTGAATAACATCATTAATCCAGTCATTGTGCCCCTGCATGAACAACACAGGCCTAATTTCATCTTCATGGACGACAATGCTCCAGCTCATCGAGGTCGTATCATTAGGGAACGGCTGCTGGAGACTGGGGTACCTCAAATGGAGTGGCCTGCACTTTCTCCAGACCTGAATCCCATAGAAAACCTATGGGATCAGCTGTGTCGCCGTGTAGAGGCTCGGAGCTCTGTACCCCAGAACCTCAATGTCCTGAGGGCCGCCCTTCAAGAAGAGTGGGATGCCATGCCTCAGCAGACAATAAGTCGACTTGTGAACAGCATGAGACGTCGTTGTCAAGCTGTAATTGATGCTCAAGGGCACATGACAAGTTATTGAGATATTGACATTTTTTGTTGTGGTATACCCACCACTGTTGTTGGCTTTTGTTTCAATAAATTGTTTGAGATGAGGAAATCACCAGTGCATGCTTCTACTTAAATGCCCTACTTTGATGATATAATATCACTGTAGCGTGAACTTTTGACATTTTCCGTAAATTTCACCTGAAAGCCAAATATCCCTAACTTTTTGTGAGTAGTGTATATCTGCTGATGCTCTGTCCATGGTGCTGAAAGGTGCTCTGTAGCTGTATTGAGCGCTGAAATAATTGTCACTCATCCTGATGAAAACGCTTGTGGAGAGTGCAAAAAGACATACATGCATATGCATAAACATGCAGTGGCCTGGTTTTGGTTTTACATCTCCAAAATGGCCAGCTGCACTAGTTTTAGATGTTAGTCTCTAATTTGCGGTCTAATCTGTGGTAAAACCGCAGACTCATGCTTCTGAAACATAAACAAGAAAGTCAGGTTTGTGCATTGTAAGTTGTGCGTTTGTTTTCTGTCAGCAGCTTCAGCCATTCAGAATGTAACAGATGGTGTAAGTAGTGAAGATTTTCTTTTCCTCATTGAATCAGCCATGCACTGAGCAACTTACACATTTCTGGTATAATGCTCTTTATGTATTACAATATTATAAAAGGCTAAAGCAAAACTGCTGTGCCCTATTTGTGATGTCACAAATTGTGCAAAACCAGATTTCAAGCTGTAAAGTCAAAATCCAGCTTCCAAGAGTGACATATTAAAACACACAGGAGTGGAGAGGGTCCTCAAAGCAACATTAAGCAATAATGCAGCCTTGGTTTAAATTTCTACATCTGGCTGATTTTAAGTTCCTCCTCTCTCCTCCACTTCCCCTAACTGCATCTGTGCTGATGCTGCCTCCAATGCAAACTTCAAAACATAGCAAGGTCTTGATTAATAACTTATAAAGATTTACACCGCAAAATAGGTGTGTAAGAGCAGAGCAGCTGATCCAGCACCCGCAACCTATCTAGACATATTTGTTGTTGATGCTTTATCACTACTGTTTAGACAAGGTGTAAGTCTGCAACAGTTTTCGTGAAGCAAGTGGAATTATATTGCCCCATTCATCTTAGAAGAAGCAAAATGTTGTGTTAAAACATTTTTTTTTTTTTTTTTTTTTTTTTTTTTGTGGTCTGACGCCACACAAACTGAGTGTTTATCAGCCGGTAGCTGTAGGTAACATCACTAGTAGATAGTAGTAGACAATATTTTAAAAATGTGTGTAAGAGAGAGAAACAGAGTGGTAGACTGCTAAAAGAAGACAGAAGTGAGAGACAGATTGATGCTATGGGCAAAATAAGACAGAGAAAGACAGTAACGACAAAGAGGAGGAGAAGAATGAAAAGGAGGCAGACAGATGGTTGGATACAAACACAAACACAGAAGTAAAGGCAGCAGGAAAGCGATAAAGAGAGTTGAAAGAAAGAGGAGAAGGAAACAGAGAGAGAGCGGAGGAAGAAGGCAACATAAGGTGTTGGTAAACAGACAGTAGAAGCAGGTTAATAAGCTGACATAAAACGGAATGGCAGAGCAGGGAGGGTAATTAACACCATTAGAGCCTAACGGGAAAGCTGCAGTACAGGCTCTTAGTGCCTCTATTTTTTTACTGAACTTGAGAGCAATGTATTACATGTAATGTGATTACAAAGAAACAGTAACTGCAACTGTTAGTTGGATGAAAAAGAATTAGATTTTTTTTTTTTTTTTTTTTTTTTTTTTGGACTCGTATTGATAGCTGAAACTGTTACTGAGCAAAATGAGATTGCCAGTATTACAAGCAGCCAATAAGAAAATGGTCCAAAACAACAGAGGGAACAAGTATTCCTGTGACCCTCAAATGATCATGGCTGATGGTAAAGTGTTGGGGAAAAAGATAAAAGAGAAAGGAGGGAAGGATTTTTTCACTCAGCACAAAAACCTGGCCCCCTCTGATGAAAATTAAGTAGTTACCTTGTTAACATGTCAGTGTGGTGTTTTTCCATTTGCAGTGACATATCAGGATCAAAGTCAGCAGTCAACATCATGGCTGAGTCTTTCCACTTTGAAACTGTAGTGAGCCAAGGACAAGATCAAAAATCTGGATTCAGACAGACCAGGAGTTTGACACCATAAACCTAAGGAATCCCATCAGCTAATGGGGTGGTGCTTTTCTTATTGTTAGCATCTGTCATATTCCTGGGCCTGGTCATATTTTATTTAAAAAAAAAAAAAAAAATCAACGAGACAAACTCAAATGACAATATTAGTGTATCAAATATTTGCATATTCATAGATCTGTGCATACAAAATGAGAGCAAGGCACAGAGTTGCATTTAAGCTGTTTCAAGGCATTAAGGGATGTTTTTTACGTAAAAAAAAAAACAAAAAAAAAAAAACTTCTAAATATGTAATACTGATGAACAGGCATGTTTTTCAGGCGTTTAATAAATGGCTGGAGAGGGACTTGAGGGACTTTAATATCACCTTGCCTCTGGGCAAACATACATGGTGCCTCATAAAACATAACATAAGATGGCTAGGTAGGTTTGGGTAACTTGAGAATACTTCCACCAAGCAGCACCAAGAGCCAATTTTAAACAATAAACAATTTTTTAAAAAAAAAATTAAACCCAACTTACTTTGTGAACTGGATCTTGTGAGCTTGATTTCTGGTTGACACTGCAGCACTCATTTTTCTGTAGTAGCACATGAAATGAATCACTCACTCCGTGAAAGTGTGTGTTAAGTGTGAAACAGCGGAGCTTAATTATCAGGAGCAAACAGAATGTACAGACAACTTCAGTCATGGTGTTTTATAGCTTCATCTTCGAGTTCAAACACAGGAACACTCAAGTCATTGCTTTGAACCGTCAAGTCGTTCCGGCAAATTTCTCCCACATGACCTGAATGCATCAGAAACCTGTCATTGTTGGCACCAGTCAGTTGAGTCCCTCCCCCTGGTTATGTCTTACTTTTTATTTATGCATTTTGTTGATGTAGTTGTTTACCATCTCCTCCTTGTTAAGTTTTTTTTTTTTTTTTTTTTTTTTTTTGCGGGAGTTTGTCATCTTGGTTTGTATTCATTTTCTCTTCTGGGGTGAGGAAGTCTTCAGAATCCCGACACAGTGTTTCTCAGGTAAATCCAGGTCAGTCAGACGGAGTTCAGACATGTTACTCCTACGTGCAGCTCTATGCTTTCAAATGCCAGAACATTGTACAGCACTTGATAAAGTAAGCTCTATTTTCTGAACGGCAGCCTACCTAATTAAAGGCAAAGCTCCCCGCTCTTGTTTGAATTTGCCCTGCCTCTCTCTCGTCTGCCAATCAAATCGAAGTGTGTGGCTCTGGGACCAGCCGACCACGAACTGCTTGAGGACCAAAACTGCCATTTGAAAAAGTGGAGGGGACACTACCTACCACCCACCCCCCTATATAGCCCAGAATCACAAATTGATAATATAAATGATAATAACTCAAAAGGCTGTGCAAGAAGTTGCCTTATTTTGCAGGTTTTTCTCAGTTTTTGTTTTGTTTTGTTTTTTGCTAAGGAAATGTTTTGCTTTTTATTTTTACCTGAGATGAGGATGTGCTGAGGATAATAATAATAACAACAACAACGATAATAATAATAATGATAATGATGATGATGATGAACAACAATAAAATAAGTCTGTGTAGATACTTGGTTTTCTGAACATCAGATTTTTTTTTTTTTTTTAAGAAGAAAAAAAGGAGCTGGACTAAACTGCCCCCTTCGAATGTAGACATAGACAGGCTCTCTGATCCTCCACTTCTGCTGCAAGCTGCGCTTTCTGGAATAAAGCCATATTAAATAAAGATGTGCAAAGTAGCATGGTATTAGTCGTCACTTTGCAAATAATTCATTACATTATTGAATGTTTTATTGATGGCAGTGAAGTGGCAGTGGAGGGGTTAGATAAAGTGTTACGAGGTAGGTCGTCCTTATGCAGGGAAGCTGGGTTTTAAAACAACCATAGGATTTATGTCACATGATATAACTCATTTAACCAGACAGCCTCAATGAAAACCAGCACCAAGGCCAGCATAAAAGGTGTTGACCATCACATTCAGATTTAGAGCATAACAATGCATTCTTTTTTGGAGGTGGGAGGTGGGGTTGCTGAGAAAATGCCAATCTGTGTCCCCCAAATATACAGTAGAAAATATGGTTCTGTCTTCGGAAAGGAAGATATCAATCAATCAATCAATCAATCTTTATTTATATAGCGTCAAATCACAACAAAGGTTATCTCATGACGCTTTACAGGTAGAGCAGGTAAAGACCACGCTCTACAAATTACAGAAGAAAAAACAAAGAAACCCAACAGATTCCCACCTGAGCGTGCTCTTGGTGGCAAGGTAAAACTCCAGATAGAGGAGGTTCTGTTAGGGAGATGTGGGCCTGTTGGACCCTCCATTCTATGAAAATGGGAGATGCTCATTTCAGGCCATTTTGAGTCTACCGAAACCTTTTTTTGGTAATTCTTTGTACAAGTCTATGATTTCATTAGACTTTTTACTGTAAAGGCACAGACTTTTATTTTGAGACAAATCAACAAAATACAAATGAACTTCTATTTCTTCTACTTCTAAAATCTACTTTCATCAAGCCACAAATCCGCATTTAAAGTAATTTAAACCCTATATACCTTGATGTGCAAAGAGATTTGGCTTTTGTTAAGTATTAAATTGTTTAAATGACTCAGATTCACAGTGTCTACCATTTCAAGTCAGTTAAATTATAGTAAAATTCAACTCTTCTTCATTTTGCTGAAGGCCCCCTGGAAGCCCCTCTGGAGACCCTGGCCGACCTGGACACTTCTTGAAGAAAAAAAAAAAAAAAAAAAAAAAAAAACAGTGCTCTGTTGTGCCTGAAAAGTACAACAGTAGCTGTGATAAGCCTCATATTCAGAGTATTAATGTGACTGTAAACATGCCAAGTTGCAAAATCAAAGAAAAACAAAACAAAACAAAAATGAGATGAAAATGAAACACCTTTATCAAAGCAACTGCCTTCAAATTAACCAATTTCACAATCAAAATACTTGAAAATGCTCACAGGGAATCATGCTCCAAGAGACACTGAGGTTCATTTCAGGTAAGAGGGGGATTATTTTTAAAAGCAGCCTTTCTTAATTCTGAGTTAACCTGAGGTACCTGGAGGTGCAGCTGCTCCTGTGATCAGGTATTAAAGCCACAGTGATGAACAGTATGAAGCAGTTTGTGCAGGGGGGCTTATAGATAGATCATTGCTGATCTCTTCTTACATGAAGACAAGGCCAGCCTGCCGGGCTGTGGGATGCACACTGATGAGAGTTGGTTATCCCACTTCTGATGGCCAGCATCAAGGAGCTTAAGGATGGGACAGCTGCGTTACTGCTAAACTTTGACTGAATAACAAAGAAACGGAGGAATTTTTTGAAAATGCACTTTCAAAATCAACTGGCCAAACTAAACTAGACAAGTATGAGGCAAACACTGTGTCCCCAGCATCTGTTTGGTACAGCTGTGACATGAAGTCATTTGAGCTAACAGCTCTGATCCAGAATCTGTGATAAAGAGCACATCCAGAAGTGGGCATGGCCATATGTCTATCAACTTGTTGGCAGCTTCATGCTGGGTCTAAAGACCCCCCACAGGGCCCCTTTGGAGAAACTGAGGAGGGCATGGCCTGGGAGGAAGTGGGTTTGAGGCAGAGTGACCAGGATTTTCCGGAAAAAAACACACACACACACACACACACACACACACACACACACACACACACACACACACACACACAAAACAATGCATTGACTCATACAAAATAGTCTCTCTCCATCATGACATGTGAGCCACTAGCAGTGTGTGTTGGTGTGTGTCTGCAGAGATCCTGCCCTCCGCCTAGATTGTCTTGTTTTACTAAGTTCGGGACTCTTCTGGGTGTCAGCCTTTGGACGGTGGGTGTGTAGCTTCCAGCAAATCACAGCACGTGGTGCCAGATCAATAGCACCACATCCTATGAAAATTGTGGATGTGGAAAAAAGGAAATCTAGCGTGTAGAAAACTTGTTCTACAACAAGAGTGAATCTGGGGTCGGGTTCCCCCACTGGCAAACACTAAGGGAGAAGAGGATGAAGAGTGACGCGCTGCTGGCCTGTTTTCTGTGGGGCAGGTCGATGCCAGCCAGACATTTTTTTTTTCCTAGAGCTGTGATGTAATGAAATGTAAAACATTCCGTCACCATCCTAGGAAAAAAAAATCCCAGGCAACAAAAACTTGCTGCTGGCTCATTTTGAATGCTGTATTTACAAACTGTCACCAACAAATCCTACTCAGTCTTTAACTGTGAATTTGAAGTTAAGGCTTTACCTGAGAGTGTTTCTGTAACTTTTGTTGAACTCAGATGGTGGGGGAGCTACAGAAATGAGAAACACAGGAATGAAGGGAGCTGAACGTTGGAGACAAGGTGAGCTTCACACTGACCCCAAGCTGTTTCTTAAACATGCGGAGGCCCTTGCGTGAGCTGAACTACGCAGAGAAACACATGTGCCTGATTAAGTATTCGCCATGTGCCGAGTTGGCACTTTCAGGGCTTCCATCCATTAGGTTGTTGTGCTCGAGGAGTTAAGTCAGGAGAGCCCTTGCTGCACTGTTCACCTCGCATTAAAACAACATCACATAGCATCAGCATCAACGTATTGTTAGAAATACACCATGAAATATGTTGGGGTGGGGGTGGGGCGCAAATTTACTTTGGGTTTACTGCCAGGACTGTTTATCCATCCCAAAGCAGCCAAAGAAAAAAAAAAAAAAAAAAAAAAAAACCCAGCCGTGTAATGACTCAGCTGTTAGTCACGACATCCCCAGATATGTTTTAAGGAAACTGAGGTGCTGATATGTCCACTGTGGGGAGTGTAAGGTAGGTGCAGCCCATGTGTCAGTTTCCTACGGTTTGCTGTTGTTAGGCGTCTGTGCTTATCAAAGTGACTGTGATGATAGCATGCACACGCACACACACACACACACACACACACACGCACGCACATGCACAGGCACATACACACACACACAGCCCCTGAAGCAAATATAAAGCCCAACGAAGACTTTGAGCCTCCCAAAACTAGGACGAGATTCTGCTGGAACTTATTCAGATACCTTGTGAAAGTATCAGGCATGTTGTTGCTGCTGGGAGAAAAGCTTGTGTCTTCAAAATGAAAACTTTTCAGGAACTAAGAGATGAATTATCAGTGCATATAAATATACTCATATCTCAAATCCCCAGTGGGTTTGAGACCAGGGGCTACCAGCTGCATGTAAAATCTAACATAAGCCACTTGTAACTTTTGTTTTGTAGTAGCCATTTATTTATTTGTTTGTTTGTTTGTTTGTTTGTTTGTTTGTTTGTAATAGTTTTTACAAGGACTTGGATGAAATGACGTAATTTTGGTATGTCCATTGTCAATAAAGACAGACAAAAAGATAGTGAGCAAACTTTGCTTTTCAACCACTCTGAAGCAAGATATGACAAGAAGAATAACTTTGTTTTACTTTACAGACTGAATAAATTTGAAGGTACTTGGAATACTTTGAATCTACATACTGCGGATTCACATGCATCAGACAGTATATTTATTTTGTTACACACTGCTCCCTCTTATGCCTTTTCATTCATTCATTCACTCATTCTCCATGCTGCACTATTACTCAGCCTAGACCTTCAAGTAAGTGATAAATTGTGGATATTATGGAAGCATGTTGGATGAGGGCCATCTCTACAGATGTTTTTGAGGCTTAAAGGAATACTCCAACATTTTTTGCAAAATCTCTGACTCTGACTTTCCTAGACTGAGACCAGATGCTGGATACCATTTTCACCTCTGTATGTCCAGTGGTTTAGTTCCTATGGGTAGCATCTCTTGTTAGCTTAGCATAAAGACTTGAGGTCTATGAGAGTTGTTAGCATAGCTCCATCGAAGTGAAAAAATAAACCTTACAGCAACTCCAAAGCTGTCTTATTTACACAGTGGATCATGTGGATTTGAAATACACATCTTGGGAAGTTTTCCTAAAAACAAGAGTCGTTTTAGAAGTTGAACATATTTATCCTCCCGTCTATCGCAGTGATCTGCACACCGTGCTGAAGGTATAGGAAGATCCACCACATATTAACCTTTCGTAAAACCACTCTTGTTTTATTTATTTATTTATTTATTTATTTAAAATTTTATTTGACTTTATTTAGTTAGTTATTTATTTTTAAAGTTCGGGACGCTGAAAATACCAGTGTTGGTCCCATGTTGCTATGACCCTCTGTTCCAGAGACATAAAAAAAATGACAATTGCCATGATCAAAGGCAAACTCGGTGTAAAAGGATCGGGCGGTCAGTAGCAGCACTGCTGTCTGTGTGGACACACACACCTGCAGAGAGGCAGCCGTCACACACAGGTAGAGGGCATCAGCCTGGCCTGGCTCTTATGGACTTTACAGACAAACTCCTGCCCAAAAATCCTGCCCAGCTCTCAACATCTGTCATGTCTCTGTGTCTCTGCAGGGCTGCGTGTTGCTTTTCATCACACTTCTCTTAAAAGTGCACTTTCAACAGGTGTGCCTCTACTTTGGTACAACACACGCTTGTTCCATTGTCCCACAACAGCTCATGTTAATAGCAACACGCATAAAGCTCCATAGTGCAAAGCAGACCGATGCTGAAAAAGAGGATGTGTGCAAAACCTTCCCCTGATGAAAAGAAAACATTAAAAAAAAAAAAAAATCTGAAATGCTAAACTTTCGCAGATCAGATTAGCTTTACCAGCAATTTTCCTTTTCGGAGAGTCGAGCAGTTTTTTCCATGACTCAGAAATTGTTTGGATAAAGAAGCGGAGCTCTGCTCAACTTTTTGGCTCGTGTTGAAACAAATCTCATCTCTTAACAGAACAATAAGCAGCAGGTGATCCTGGACACACACAAACACACACAAACACACACACTGCAGACACACAGGAAAGCAATCAGGCACACGTTCACTGACAGGAACACACACACACACACACACACACACACACACACCAGATGAGACATGAAGGTGCAGTGTGGTTGTGTGAGGAGTGGAGGTTTATTAGGAAGATCTCCTGCTGTTCTCAAAATGTTTCTCCTTCTCTCCTCCCTTACTCCTTCTCTTCTTCTTCTCCTCCCTTCATCTCCCCTATGTTCTGCAGTTTGTTAACACTCCCCCTCTCTTTTCTCATCTCTTCACTTTTCACTCTCGCTACTTCCTACACTTAATCAGTCCTCATTTGGAGTGCATTACTATGCCTCATATTCAAACGTTGTCTCATTGCACTAGGCCTGTTGTAAAAGCCCCACTCAGGTATGATCAATTTCCCAAATGATGTTTGAGTTTTAATTACTGACAGCCTGTCTTGAATGTCATGAACCCATTCAGATGGCATTACAATCTGTAATTTCTTCCCAATATTACAGAGATGGGGGGTAATTACGTGAGGCTGTCAATACAGTCACCCATTACAATCTGCAGGATCGGCCAGTTACATAGGCATGACACTGTTTGAATATTTATGTCCATGAAAACTGTCAGAGCAATGTACAGCGGTCTGCACACATATTCCTGTGAAAGGCTCATTGATGGAGCTCTGTAGGAGCACTTGACACTAAATGAATAATCAAATAGTGCCTGCTATCCGGTAGCAGTCAAAATGCACCTGTCTTTTAAATTCCTTACTGGGGGCAGTTTTCCGTCTATGGCTAAGCGTGGATGGAAAGCTAAAACCGAGCAAAAAATATTTTATTGCTGCAGTCTCCCCATACAGGCTTATGTTCCAGCCTGTTATTTTAGCATTTTCTATTCAGGAGCACTACAGTTCAGTTGCAACACAAATGAGGTAGAGTGCTAGCAGTTGCTCCTCTTCTTCTTATATCTTCTCATCTTCTTTGGAATGTGCCTTTCAAAATCCCAGAATTCTATATTTTTAAGCCTGCTCAGTTTGTGTCAGGGTTGTGTCAGTAGAGAAACTCCCAGCAGCCATGTGCATGATGTGATGTAACCCTCCTGTTCACTGTTTGGAAGGCAGCTGTCTAGAAAACTTGCCTGGATATTGAAAAGGTGAGAGCGGGTTTCAGGTGGGGTCTTTCCATCACAGGTGTTCTGATGAATTAGAGCTGTGACAGCTGCACAAGACTCACAGTGAGCTTGGGCATCCAGTCTTGCACCTGCAGCTATTCTAGGCCTCTACCTGTAACAATTTGGTTTTAGTTGTAGTCTTGTAACCAGGGTGGGAATTATACCGTGGTCATGACGGCCATGGCCATCGTTGCCCCTCACTCTGGCCGTAGTGCCCTGAAAATAATTGTAGCCCTCACGGCCAATTTGGCCGGTGTGCCCCAAGCAGTCAATCTCTCAAGGTTATCATGGATGCAAGAAATCCCGAGCAGAAAAAAAGCAAATCCCGACCCAAAATGAATTGAATTTCTGGCCATGTTGGTGGCTTTGTTTTGCATGCGCACGCAACCATTATACAACACATAGATCTGACTGAGCATTCTTAACGTCAATCAGATGTTTAGAATGTGCTCAAATGAGCATGACAGCACAGCTAGCCATGCTCAAATGAAAAATACCTCATCACTGAAAATATTACTCCACCTATATCTTATTGCCCGAGTCTGTGTGGTTCCCATGGCAACAAGAAACGTTTCACTGAAACCCGCATCAAAAGCCGCTGTCAACTTTGTTAGCCTGCATAATAGACTGTTTTGTTGACAATTTTGATATCTTTGGCGACCTAAGTTTGAATAAATGGCTGAACAAGGAAGACAAGACAGAAGAGAAAAAGGAGAGATATGCGAGAGTGACGAGTGAAGATATTTTAGTTACAGCATGATTGAACTGGAAAAGCAGTTTTGTGTTGCTATGTGTGGTATTTATTCAGTTTTGGGAAATCACGATGTCTAGAAAACATGAGTTGGCTGGCTGACGAAGACTAGTTAACGTCAGATCTCATGTATTTCTGCTGAAACAGAGAGAATACTAGCAAAAGACTTTTGGCAGCGAAATGGCCACAGTATGAACACATTCTGATTATACATTTTATTTTGTTGATAATAGTTGTATAATTGAATTGTATTTTGTGTGATTTTTTTTTTAATTGTATGGATTCATGATGTTTATTCATAGCATAGGTTACAAGTCCATGCATTTTACTCAATGGCCTTGGTGCCCTGGCATGTGGCCTTAATGCCCTAAAAAAAAGTGGCAACACCAAAGGCCAAATGGCCTTGCCCCTAAAATTGTATAACTCCCACCCTGCTTGTAACTAAAATGCATTTTAGTCATTTGAATTTTGTTCATATATTCTCTAAGTAAATTCCTCAGTAAATTCCTCAGTGACATTTATACATAGTTTGGTCTACATACCTCATTGTAGTTTCTTATATTTTCTGTGTTTGTTTTTGTTTTTATGCTGTAGTTTCTATCAAAAGTAAAGTTTGCACATTTATCAGCTCCTTTTCAACATCAGAGTTCTGTTTTCATCCACCTGTTTCTGGTATTTTCATTTCTTTTCTTACTTTTTACCAAAAATGTCATTAAATTTCCTCATATTCTTTTTATCAACAAAGGTTCATTTTTGTTTAATTTTTATGCCATTTTTGCCCTGGGAAGTGTTGATATGTCTTTTGTCATAGTTTTAGTCAACAAAATTAACCCAAACTCCCTTTGCCTGTGCCTTTACCCATATCTCCACTTTTACTCATGCTTAAATCTTTTGCTATACCTTTACACTGATACACACTAGAATTTTGGACATTTACCAGATTTGAAAAGCTTTCACTGATACTTCCAAATGCCATCTGTCATTTTGACAGATGGAAAATATGCTGTTGCTGCAAGTGTTAACATGTCCCTCCTGCAATATGGCAGTGTGACTGAGCTGTGAAAACAGTTGTGAAACAAGTCCCGAGGCAAGATGTAAGGGATGGTTTGTGATAGAAAAATAATAACCGTGTCTGCCTCATGAATTGTGGAGGACCAGTGAAGAGGTTGCAGCTTGACAACAGTCTTGATGATGGTCTTTTATTAAGAAATAACAGACCACCAAATACTTTAACTATATTGTGAATGCTTCGAAAAATGTGTGTGTCTGTGGTTGCTAAATGATTGGTTTATGTTTTTTTTTTTTTTTAAATAAACTGTTGAAAATGTCTTGAAAGCACTTCCTTTCCCAGCCCTCACTGAGCACACCAGAATCCATGAGCATGCAAAGTCAGTCCTCTGAGATTATTAAAACACAAAGAAAACTTTTATTTATTTATTTATTTATTTATTTATTTATTTATTTTATTTTATTTGTGAGGAGAGGATCTTTAGGTGACCATGCACAATTAAGTATTCAACATAGCCATATAGTAATTCAGTATTATTGTTTATCATCATCATTCAGTGGAATCATATTGTGATGATATCGTGAACTTGAGGTATTATGACACAGTTCACAGTATCACAAACAATTTTTTATTTAAAACTCAGGACAAAATCAAGCATGAAACATTTTAAGGAATATTATTTGAATTTTTTAAAAATTTTTACTCCCACCCTCCCACTCATTATTAATATCTTATAAGTCATTGCAGCAATTTTTGGGTTGATACCATTTGCTACACAGATTTGGTGTGAAATTTGACCATTTTTGACCTCTGGAGAATTAATAAAAATAATCAAAAAGCCCTTTGATTTGATGTCAGAACTTTCCAAACTGGACATTTGGAAAGTTCTGAAAGAGTTTGCCAATTGGATGGCAAACGTTCGGAAACTTGCCCTTTCTGTCAGTCTACCTGGAAAACCAGACCTCCTCTGAACGGCCTCGCTCTCTAGTTTGTGGCTGTAAAGTTTCATGAGGCTGTGATTTTTAGAGGTCACTAAAGGTCATTTTATACAGTGAGGTCAAGTTTCAAAAAATAGTCTCACTACAGTGAAATGGCTGCTATGGGGGCTAACATCATCACACATGAAGTGTGTCTCATTGAATCCACAAGAGTCTCAGCTTTCCAGTCAAAGCCAACTGATGCAGCTCCAAGCCTGTTGAGGCCCCAGTCTGCACAAACACACCATTTTACAACAGGTCAAAGAACACATGTGGACTGCAGGGTTTGTGGTTTTCCCTCACCAAAATTTAGCATCTAGCTTTAATTTAGCCCATTGTAGCCTCTGAAAGACAATATGTCAGCCAAGGACACTGGTGTCCACAACTGAGATAAAGAAGTTAATATTACACCCGACTTTACCATTTATTCCAATAGGATGAACACTATATCAATACCATGTGATGGATATCAGTGCACGCGTGCGCGCACACACACACACACACACACACACACACACACTCACAGTCTGCTGTATCGCTCACTTTGTAATTCAGATCTTTTTGATGGCATGTGAAGGCAGCATAGTAACTACAGATTGTGCACTGTTTTGTCCTCAGTGTCAGCTACAGTGTCACCTGCAGCTCACAGTCATGCACTTGAATTCCTGTGTTACTCCAGAGCTCTTTTTCTCACTGCTGTCACACCAAGACACTCCAAGTCATTTCCTGACAAATGAGCTGATGAGCTAGTTCACTCTAAGCTCTCTGCCTTTTGTTATGGGTATTTCATGCACGGTCAGTGACAACATCAGCCTGAATTGTAGACACCACAGCCTTCACCCCTGAATCCGCTCTTTCTCTGTAAAGTTTGCAATACATCATGCTCCTACGCTTTTTGACAGGCTCTTCCAACACAGGTGGAATTGCCTGTAGAATCTCTTGCCAGACAGTTTCCAACCTTACTGCAGATTTCCTTCTTGATTTGCATGATTTTTCTTTAATCCTCCCCCATTTTTGGTGATTATTAAACTTGGAGAGCAGGCTTTTTGCACAGGGCGCTGTTAAAGTCATAGATGTGAATTCCACCCTCACCGCCTTTCCTCACCCACAGCCCACTTTGATGCCCTAATGATTAGCTCTATTGCCACCTTGAATGTTGGATGGGGGGGCTTGTGCACCCTGCTATGACACCAATTTCCAGGTGCCGCCATGCTGTGATGAACTGCATGTTGTGTGGTGTTGTGTATCAGATTTGTATGTCTTAAAAACTGATTTAACCAGAACATTTGGTACCGACAGAAGGCTGTGGGGCTCCAAGCTAAGAGTGTTTTCCAGATACAGACATGCACACTTTCCTCTGTTATTTGTCTGATTGAATTCAGTGCCAAATCATGCTGGTGTGTTCTAAACACCCTGAGAAGTGTGGTATTCCTACTTTTTGCTCTGGCACATCAATTAACCGGTTTCTTTCTGAGTAGGTTGGTGGCTAGGGTATCAAACTAAAGAATATCTTCCCTTCAGCAGTGAGTTGGTGTAACTCAGTAACTGGGAAGTTAATTTGTACCAAAAGATTTAAAAGATTTATTTCAATGTTCTGATTGTGATATACTCTCAAGTGTTCAACTAAGTCATGAATGTATGATTGAACTGAAGCATACTTTTGTTCAAGGAATTTGGATTGGATAAGAAAATATTAAACCCTTCTTTATGTCCTCTTTTACAATAAACTACATCAAAAGTTAAAAAAATAAAATAAAATGAATAAATAAAAATTTTAAACCACTACAGAGTATCCCTTCAAGGTTATAGGATTATAGGAGTGCCCATCAAATTTCTAAAGGTACACCCAGGTTAGTGTCTGTTTATATGAACCATGTTTATAGGACAAAATCAGTCCAATTGGCCCATTGTTCCCTCTCACGTGACAGTAGAAATTTCCAAAATGTTGAAAAGTGATCGAGATGTCCCAGACTGCAGCAGGAGATCAGGACATGATGTGCTCACCTTCTCACACTGTGCAAGCAAAGTCAGTCCTGACAATTTCTCTGTGGGAACTGGCTGTGATATAGTACAGTGTGAGTGTGCCTGACCTTAATGTGACTGTGAAGTGTTGTGAAGTGTTATAAGAAACATGAGTTCAAATCTTAGGATTTCTCCATGTCGGTTGAATTGTCAGCATATATACTGTATGTCAAGCTGTGGCTAGGACAGAGGGCCTCTCTCTCTCTCTCTCTCTCTCTCTCTCTCTCTCTCTCTCTCTCTCTCTCTCTCTCTCTCTCTCTCACTCTCTCTCACTCTCACTCTCTCTCTCTCTCTCATTCATGCACTTTAAAGTACATACACACACTCAGACAAAAATCACAGGAAAAATAAGCTGCACAACACAGCGAACTGAACCTGGAATGGACTATTTGGATGTGCAGGTCAACTGGAAAAAAAAAAAATAGACTGAAGGGATGAGAGTCACACACACACACTGATGTTTTCAAGATGAGCAGCCTCATGAAAAACAAAGTGCCAAAAAAAGAGCAGATATGTTTAGATCTCAAAAATTTGACAAACATTGCCCTGACGCCCAGGATGGTAGTTTTACTACTGTGATAATACACACAGTATACCACAGCTCTAAACCAAGCATGCACAACATATGGTCTGGGGACCTGAAGCAGCCCACTGATCAATCAAATCCAGTCAGCAATGTGTTAATTTCTAATTAATTTACATTATAAATGTGCTCTTCTATAGCTTTGATCACTGTTAAAAAAAATAAATAAATAATAAAAAAAAAAGGTCCTTCTTGCACTGAAGGAGCAAAACTTAAGGGGCTCTAGTTTCGCAGACCGGGTGAAGTGGGGGCGCAGCGCAGTTGCACTTCGCCAACTGGGTGTGGCTGGGTGGATTTTGCAAGTTTGGCACGCCGTGCGTGGTGGAGCAAGTACTCCGCTGTTCCTCCTACCGGTGCATGGGAGGAGAGAAGGCGTGGAGTGGGTTTGACACAGCCAATTCACTTTAAACCAATCAAATGAGCCCCTGTCCTCGCCTTTAAAATGCGCTGCGCGAAGGCGTAATGAAAGTTTACACAATTGACATGGAGGTCTACTGCCTCAGGCGGAGCGGAGCCCAGGAGACAGGCGCGGAGCAGAGACCAGCGCGCAGTGCGGACACGTCACCAAAACCTCACAGGCAGGTGTCCAGAATGTCAGGCTCATGAACAATGTAATAAATACCCACAAAAACCACTATTCAATGCTACTATCTCAATCAGCACATACATTTATCTCCATATCAACTGTCCCGTCACATCTGATGTCAGATCAAAGGAGATGGGCACCGTTTGTGCTGATTGTGAGGTTTTGGTGACGTGTGCACACTGCGCGCCGGTCAGCCAAACTTCCACTACACCGGCTGCGGTCCGCCTTGCGCTGAAAGTAGACCTGGTTTCAGATGGCGAGCTTTGGGCGCAGCTCGGCAAAGCCTTTTGGCATGAAACTGTCACTGCGCCAAGCTGAATCTGTCAGCACCTCCCCCTGCTGCAACGCCACTCCCATCTCAGCTCACCTCGGTCTTCCAAACTAGCAAACTCTGTACTGTGCACTGGTCCAAACTAGCTCTGTGGGGGGTTCACCTCACTGCGCCACCCTGCGCTGCGCCGGGAAACTAGAGCCCAAGGTGTTAATCGTTCACTGCAGGTGATATGCCTCAGTTCAAGGATTTTGATTGGTCAAGTGATGTTAACACCATGTTGCTGCTGATTCAGATTGGGTGTACTCCATTTGAATGTGCTGGCCAGAGCAAACGGCTCAAACTGAGAGCAGGCAGAGTCTGTTCCAGTTAAAGCCTAATCACACTGGAAGAGGTCATGGTGGACAGTCCGTTTATGAAGCTATGCCTGCTGTTTGCAGCTGTCATTTACCCCAAACATTAAGAGCTCAATCTTTCACACTGCGCTACCCGTTGCCACTACTCGCTACCCGTGAATTACGCATTTAGCAGCTTCCACTATCCCTAAATGGTATCTTTCGGCTGCACTACCTGCTATGCATTATGCCGACTCCTTTATTTGTGCCTGAAGGTGTGCCCGTGGGTGTGTTTATGCGCTTTCCCTACAATTGCTATCTTGACCACACACGTTAGGTAAAGCGGATAGCAGGTCCTCAAAACCACCTGCTATCCCATTTGGGCTGTTACACCAGGCACCTTCAATGTGCGTCCACTTGGACACGTGGACAATGGCACCTGGCACACTGATTGGTTTAACTGGCGTAATGCCCAAACCATGCCTATGCATAATGTAACGGTTAGCGCAGGTGTTTTACGGATAACAGCAGGTGTGCAAGATAGCAACTTTTGCGGGGGAATGCCTCTTACGCAATGCTGAATCGCCAAATAATGAGTTTAGGGACTCCAGCGCAAGATAGGGCCCTAAATCAATTTTGCACCAAGCACCAATAAGGACAATAGACATATTCATGCAGTATAAGTGATTGACATTATAGTATTTGTTTCTTTCTGTGTGTACTGTTTGTCATGCAGCACATTTCTGGGCAGTTAGGCAGTTCTCCCTCATTCATAAACCTTCAGTGCCATATTCAAATAGTAAAATTTGAGAAATAATTTCATTACAAGTTCACATATTTTTTGTGTTTAGATGCATATTTGTAAAAAGCAGTTGTAAACATACACTTTGGCCTTGTTGAGACTGCCAGCCCAAATCCATTTGATTGTCCATATGATTGTATCCAGTCTGGATACAATCATATCTCCACTGTATCCAGATTGATTTTAAAAAGTCCAGACAGCAAAAAATACATGGTGTGATTTTGTGTGATCAGATTTTGACAGATGCCTCTCAGTCCAGACTCTCTGAACACTCAAATTAGATTTCAGACTGTCTTTAGTGTCACTCGCAGCTCCCAAATCACTGTTTTTAAAAATACCCATGTATGTGGACTACGTCTAAATCTGTTTCATAAGAAATATTTTATTGTCTAAAATCCTGAATGCGCTGTACCATCAGTTTTCATATTGTATAAATGGCCATAACTTTAATACAAGTCATGCATCAAGATGTTGTTTTTCACCCCCTGTCTCAGAAACTAATGCAAGTGTGCCATTTATTTGTTTGTTTTCCTTTGTGTTTGTTGTTGGATTTTTGTACTACACATTCTGAACACTGTGTGGCAGTTGCTTGTAATTGGGGGTGCATATATATCCCTCCTGTTATGTTCACATTTTTGAACATCTTTTATGTTTGGGGTCAATTTGACCCCTGCAGTTTAAACTTCCACAAAATTATTATTAACTATTAACTTAATTAATTATTAACTAAAAGTGTTATTAAAGTTTATGTCAAGTACTTTATGTTTCTTTGTTGACGACCTAAACCCTAACCCTAACCCTAACCCACTTATACATCCAGTATTCCTATTATGCGACAATGGAAAAATACTCAAATCACCATAAAATCTCACTGATTGATCTAAAATTGGAAAGAAATATTAATTTTTGGTGTTTTAATGGCTTTATCATGTCAATTTCATCTTTACCCGGTAGTGCCCATTACATTAGGAACACTCATTAAATATGAAGCAAAAAAAAAAGAAAAAAAAGACGTTAATCATTTATTTAGAGACGTTAAACATTGGCCTGGGTCAAATTGACCCTGAACATAATAGGAGGGATATATGTAGGTGTAACTGAGTCAGAGATGTCACAAGTCAGTGAACAATGTCATTCTTTTTTTTTTTTTTTTGTTCCAACTCCGCGGCGGATACCTACAGCGCATCGATCAAGTACGCCGGCTCGGCAACAACCAGTAGCCACTTGTTGGAAAGCCACTATAGCAACAGCTCTGTAGAGAGGAATTACACTGTGGAACGGTCTGCCATTAGACATTACACATTTAACAAGCAAAACTGTTTTTAAAAAGAGGTTAAGGAAATACTTCAAAACACCAGCTGCTTGTTGTTGCGGTGAGAGAATACTGGAGGCTGTGTGGTTTGCAAATACATCAACACTTCATCAAGCTGCTATATTGTTGATATCAAGATATCACACTTTTCACGTTCCAGTATTACTGGAACTGACATGATATGGCACAGCCCTAATTGACAAGAGTGAATATATGCTTAGAATAAACTTAGAATGCCTGGCAACAAAATGGTTAATTCTTATGATCTGGAAGGTCAGGAAAGCTAACTGTTTTAATTTAAACAGATGGTTTGATGACTTTCTTAATCTTGTAAGCATGGAGAAAGCAGCATCATCCTTATTGTACAGTGGTGGAAAAAAGTTTTCGGACACCCTTAAAATTTTACACAATCTAAAATATTATCATGAAATATTTGTGGAAAAATCTTTTTTGTGTTTCAAAAGGTGTGGCTGCATTAGACAGATACAAACAAATACAAATTCATTTTTTTTGTTTATTGTTTACAAGAAAAACTAACAAAACTAAATTCTTGACAAATTCCTCTGACCACAGAATCTTCTTCCAGTTCCTGGCTGTCCAGTTCTTGTGTGCCTGAGCCCGACGACGCCGGGCTAGCCTCTGTCTCTCATTGATCAGGGGCTTCTTGATAGCCTTGTAGGACCTTAAGCCATGATCTAAAAGTCGGCCACGTACAGTGCGGCTGGAACACTGGACACCAGTTTGGTTTGACCACTGCTGCTGAAGCTCCTGTGATGTCATTCGGCGGTTTTTCCTGCACATGCGGATCAGGATGCGGTCATTTCTTGCTGAAGAAACCCTCGGACGCCCAGATCTTGGTTTGTCTTCCAAGCTGTTGGTTCGTCTGTATTTCTGCAGAGTGGATCCAACTGCTGAAGGACTGCATCTGCACTTCCTGGCTATCTGGCGGCAGCTGTCCCCTTCCTGGCTGAGAATCTTTATCTTCAGGTGTGTTTCCTGCGTTAGGTTCCTTGTTTTAGCCATTTTTGTGTCTGAAGAACTTTCAAAAGTGCTGGCTTTATATAGACACCAAGCTTGGCAACAAAAATTGTCTTTTAATAAAAAGAACGGCCTTCATCACTGGTACCAAAATGACCCAATACTCAAAATTTCTTATGTATTTTTATGGAACCAATCAATTTGAAGTTTTTAATGGCTTTTTTAGGATTTGTTTAGTATTTTGGCTGTGACTGTACTAAAATAAATTGCACTTGAAGACCTAAGAGTGATTCTTAATGCAATATTTCACAATGAATGGGGTGTCCGAAAACTTTTTTCCACCACTGTACTTTGATAGAGAAGAGAATGGTATTTGGTATACAATAAGATCATTCCTGGATTCACAGCATCTTGACCTTTTCCCATTATAGTAATACAACAAGGCTACTGGATGGCAAATTTATGTACAGATTGGACTGTTTTATGGCTTCGATTATCATGGATTTTGCTGGTCATTGTGGCATCCTTAGCCTAATATATTGTAAACCATGTCTTTATTATGTACATGCATGTGTCCCTCTGGGTACACTCTGCTCCAGAGAAACACTTGTATAATATAATTACTGTAAATCCCTTGGTTTCTTGAAGTGGTGGTCTCTAGGGCTCGTAAAAGAGTGTACCTTGTGGAAGGCTTTAAAATTGTATATGTAACTGTTCAGGGGTGCATCAAATGTAATGTAAAAAGGTATAAACCTTACACTTAGTAAAGGTTTTATATTTTTTTTTTTCCCTTTGTCTTAGGGTTAATAAACCTAAGAAGGGAAATTACGTTTTTGTTGTATATTTTAATGTACAAATTTTGAATGAGGAGAAGGACAGTAAGATGATGGAACCCTAACCCTGTACTGTATTATAATGTTATGATATTGTTTGGATTTTTCTTGACAAAATAAAAAATTTCAATAGTAAAAAAAAATAAATAAAAAAATAAAAATAGTGGAAGTCATGCAACAGAATACACTTTGAGTAAAATAGTACCAAGAGTATTTTAGAAGTAAATGTAGTGGAGATAAATCATAATTTGCAGAATTGCCAGTGGTTGTTGTATTTTATAATAAAATAGATCAGCTGTTGTTTCAGGCTGTAACAGGATGATTTGGATGTGTGTTTTGTGTGTTTGTTGTGTGTGTTGTGTTTGTTGTGGGTGGCTGTGAAAGATGAGAATGTAAAGTATTAAGGTGGCAGCAGAGTGAGATACACTGAGCAGGCAGGTAGCACTTCAAAGTGTTGCTCAAGGGCACTTTGACTGCTGGCACCAACTGATGTGGGGTTTGAACCTGCGACCCGTTGCCTCCAGAACATTCCCTGTACCCAGCATGCATCAGTGCTCACTGAGAAGAGAGAGGAGTTCTCCTGCAGAGCAGAGGATTAAAACACTCCTCCCTGCAGCTGCCTGCAACCAAGGCCCCGTGTGTGTGTGTGTGTGTGTGTGTGTGTGTGTGTGTGTGTGTGTGTGTGTGTGTGTGTGTGTGTGTGTTTGTATGTGGATGGTTCAGTCACTGCAACCCCTCTATTTATTTGTAGCCCACTAAAGCTGGGAATCATCAGTGCTTTGTTTTTGCCCTGAAACACACATACACACAAATACCTATAGAAAGACAAAACACACACACACACACATGCATACTCACACACACTGCCACCACCGGACAGAAACACATACGTTCACATAGACCAAACAGTGAGAGAGATTGAAAGCACACAAACACACACACACACACATACAAACACACACACACACACACACACACACACACACACACACACACCCTCAAGGAGTCTCAAAAACCATCAAATGGCTTCAAAGAGTAGCTCAGCTGCCATGACAACGCGAATAAAAAGCAATTAAGGGTGATTTAAAGCTGATTGGTTGTTAATGGCTCTACACAACAGAACAGACATTGCTGCCTTAGAGTTTCTCTCTCTCTCTCTCTCACCCTCTCTCTCTCTCTGTGTGTGTGTGTGTGTGTGTGTGTGTGTGTACATTTTAGCTGCCCCTAATATGGCCAAACATTTCTTTAACCTGTGTGTGTGTGTGTGTGTGTGTGTGTGTGTGTGTGTGTGTGTGTGTGTGTGTGTGTGTGTGTGTGCGTGTGCGTGTGTGTGAGTGTGTGTGTGTGTGTGTGTGTGTGTGTGTAAAACATTTCTTTAACCTGTGTGTGTGTGTGTGTGTGTGTGTGTGTGTGTGTGTGTGTGTGTGTGTGCGTGTGTGTGTGTGTGTGTGTGAGTGTGTGTGTGTGTGTGTGTGTGCGCACTTTAACTGCTCCTAATATGGCCAAACATTTCTTTAACCTGTGTGTATGTGTGTGTGTGTGTGTGTGTGTGTGTGTGTGTGTGTGTGAGTGTGTGTGTGTGTGTGTGTGTGTGTGTGCGCACTTTAGCTGCTCCTAATATGGCCAAACATTTCTTTAACCTGTGTGTGTGTGTGTGTGTGTGCGTGCGTGCGTGCGTGCGTGCGTGCGTGCGTGTGTGTGAGCGTATGTGCACAGAGGGGTGGGAGTCCCTCAAGGGCACCTTGACTGTTTTTATAATTCTCTCTCTCTCTCTATCGTTCCCTTCATGTCTCTCCTGACTCTTTTCATTATATACTCTAATAAAGCGGAAATATGTATCTTCAGAGAGAGCAGTATAGAATCATTGTGTATGAAAGAGAAAGAAACGTGTGTGTGTGTGTGCGTGTGTTGACCCAGATGTCTATCTAATAAAGCAGAAATGCCATCGAAGAAACAGTGATTGCTCCCAGAACGCCCCAAGCAAATCGGCATCCCAATCCCTTTCCTGGAACCGTTTTTAGTCAGCGGGGCAGCTTGGAACGGCAACAGAAACTCTTCCCCTGAGGTGAGGAACGTCACATCAGGCTGGGTGGAAGTCGACGGCGCACTGAAAATGAATGACTACAGCTTTTTGAACTGCTGTGAAGCCGCCAAGCCGAGGTTCTCACCAACGAGCCTCTGAGCCAGACGGCGATGCCTAGCGGAAATCATTAGTGGGAATCAGGGTCCCTCTAACATCTCTGGCCAGTTACCGTCTGTTGTTTCTCACACTGGGAAAAAACACAGAACTAAGAGAAGTTTGTTTATTTATTTATTTATTTATTTATTAGCTGTGCTCATCTGATTCTGATGGATGGATTTGTCAGCAACCTAACCGCTGATCACTTTAATCTGCACAAGGCAAGTTATTGACATGTAAACTGCTAACACCATTTTTTTTTTTTTTTTTTTTTTTTTTTAGCAATAACCTTGTCTGGTAGTTCTTTCCTGCTCCACTGGAAGTTATGGAATTTATATATCTGGTTTGTTTGAAATAAACAGAAGAAGAAGAACTGGGTAGCTACACTGAACAGTAATAACCACCAAGGTTGAACAGACAAAGAAAATAGCGCCACCGACACAACAGCCATCTAGCCGAGAGGTTTTCAAAGTGGTTCATTTCACTGGCATACAATTCACTTCAGTTTATGAAAATTGTATGAATTAATATTTTCGTATTTTGCTTTTATGAGTATGACAGTCAGATGTCAAGTATGACATCTGAACAATTTTATAATTAACACAAACCAATGCACATTTCATTTTGTGGCAATAAAATTACTTAGAGGCCACTCACACTGGCAAGTTTGATCCGCGCCCAAGCACGATTGCCCCTAAAATCCGGATTCTTTGACCAGTGTGATCGCTCTGTATCGTGCTTGAATACAGTACACTTCCCCCGCTCTGGCACGGTTGGAGGGGGTGTGCTTCAGCGCGGTACGGGCGCATACACGAGCACATGCACGGTCACGCACGCAGTGCACGGACGTAAATCATGCAACTTTCCTCCTGCCTCTGCAAAATTGTTTAATGCGCGCAGCGCGATTACCAGTGAATGGCCGCGTTGCGCAATCAATAATCAACCATATTGTCTGTGTCATTGTCCGTTGTGCTGCTGCAACCGCGTATAAACAAAAGTTGGTTTATAATGAAAGTACAGCAGTCTGTGTGCGGAGATCCGGCAGACCTGGTGCTGGCCGGCACCGTGTCGGCACTGGCCGGCACTGGCCGCGGCACCGCGCGGTGTGTGGCCACCCGGTCACCCGGTCTGCCGGATCTGACAGGTGCCGCTCCGGCTGTCAGTTGGACCTTTCTGAAGAAGGAAGTTACCTCCGAAACTGTCAAGGTAAATAAACATCCCATGTCTGATTAAAAGGACCAAAAACGTTTTTTAGTTTAAAGGAAGACATGATGAATGTATTTGAACTATATTGATTTATAATGACGTCGGGCCATGCCTGTTGTCGTATTTCAACGTGATGACGTGCACACCGGGGGCAATCGTGCTTGGGCGCGTTTGGGCTTTAGGTAATGTGAGTGCAGGCCAGCCGGGGACTGGGGGGGACTTCACTTATCTTAATAGAGATTTTTCTCTCAAGAGTTTGAGTGCAACTGCATCTGAACTAATTCCCTAATAAAGCATTTCTGATTCATATGCGATTTTTTATCGCATATGATAAAAAATCCCCGGCTGGCCTGCACTCACATTAAAATTTATTATGTCGGTTATGTTCTCACTGCAGACGTACCACTCCAGGGCTCGAATGGAAGTGAGCTGAGACCAGCCCTTCTAGGCGATCTCAGCCCGCTTGTTTTGTCCCACATCCAAGCGTGATTGCTGTGTGTCAAAACGAGACAGGTCTGAATACACCCTAAGTGATCGTATGGCTTATTGGGACATGGATAGTTCTGTGTGAATTGTGTGCTATACTTTTGTGCATATTTTTAACTTTTATTCATCTGGAAGGATGTGGCCATTATTACTTCAACTGTTTGTTGAAAAAGGTGGTCTGGTGTTATGCTAATGAATTCAGTGATGGTTATATTAAAACAGAAAACCTCTTCTTTCAAGGTAAGCAGCTGATGACTGAAATCTAGTTTTAGGGGTGAACCGTCCCTTTAAGTTAGGGAACAAAGACCATGGCCTCCTTCTGTACTTACTTAGAAACCTTGAACATGTCCCAGTCCCATTTCTATGCAAAAAGTATTTAGCAACATGATCTGTAGACAACACAGGACTATTGATCCACAGCTGCATTTATCCTTCCTAAACCTTTTCCCCTCACCTTGTACCCCCCATCCTTTCACCCCTCACCCTCTCATCCCTCCATCGCTCACCCACATCCAGTTTGTTCCAAATTGATAGTTTATTGTCTGCCAATAAAGTCCTAAAGAAACACTTCACCTGATAAATGCAAACGCAGTTAAGTGCCACTGAACAGCTAAAAAAATTAAAATCCACCTTCAACTCGTTCATTGGCCAGGAGTCCTGCCCCTTCATTGGTTACACTAATGCCTCTGTCACTTTATGGAACCTCTGTTTTTTGTGAGACATGTGATCAGAACTTTTTTTGGGTGAACATTCAAGACATGAGTTTTTGTGTGAAGTATTCCTTTAACATGTATTTTGGACTGTTATTTTTTGCATGAATGGCTTGCTTCAGGTCATTCCATATCACATTTCAATAGACTGATTTGGCTATGTTTTAAGTTTAAGCCCTTCCGTTGTAGATTTACTTTTGTACGCAGGGTCATTGTTTGCCCTGTGACCAAACCTCTATTAAATTTCAAAATACAGACAGTTAAAGCTTGATCAACATGCACATTCTCCTGAAATGGGTGGTGCTAGGAGCAAATCCCCAGACACATTCACTGCAAAACAATCACAGCTTGATCCCGCACTCACATTAAAGCTCTGCTGTTTATTGGGTCAGCGTATCGGTCTATCAACCTTCATCAGGACCAACCTTATGAAGACCCTTATGAAGACCCAGACATCAAGCTTCCAGCTTGATGTCTGCTGAGGCATTTTGGTGTGTGAACTTTGCTAATTCACAAGTCTCATTAGGGTTATTAAGGAAAGTTTATGTTACAAGCACTTGCTGAGTCCAACATGGTGCACTTGTACGAGCCCACCTCATAAAAAAGGTATACAAAATAAAGATTAAAAAAATACACAAGTGGTCTAACATTAGGATCAGTTTCCTCTCTATTTGGTACATTGTGGAGGAGATCCTAAATAAACTTCAGGCAGGCAGCCATTTTTTTCAGTGGTTTCCTCATGGTTTCCTTCAACAAACACCACCCTTGTTCAGTGTTTGTCTTACTGCAGACATATCACTGGCAAGTGCAAAAGGTGACTGCAGGTCCTTTGGTGTCACAGGAAGTTTTTTTCTCAACTCTTTTTTCCACAGTTTTTTCAGCACTATTGCAGTGGTGACAAACAGAAAAAAAGAAAAACGATGACTGCTTGGTAAATATGATCAAACAAAGATCAAGAATGTCCTCTTGCAAATGGGAAAAAAAGAGTACTAAAGAGGGTGATCCGGGCGCTCCAAATATCAGAAAACATGGAAGAAATTATTAAAAAGCCTTCACTGTAGTGGCTGAATCTTTAAAAAAAGTTTTGACTGCTGAGAACTTTTGCTATCTTTGCAGAGCATCAGTGCTCCATGCAGTCCTGTGCAGAGTAACAAGAGAGCTGAATCTGTTCCATTTGTTTCATTTACAGTGCTGTGAAAAAGCATTTGCCCCCTTCCTGATTTCTTATATTTTTTTGCACATTTGTCACACTTAAATGTTTCAGATCCTCAAACAAATTTTAATATTAGACAAAGATAACCAGAGTAAATACAAAATACAGTTTTTAAATGATGATTTCATTTATTAAGGGAAAAAAGCTATCCAAACCTGGCCCTATGTGAAAAAGTAATTGCCCCCCTAACCCTAATAACTGGTTGTGTTACCCTTGGCGGCAATAACTGCAATCAAGCGTTTGCGATAACTGGCAATGAGTTTTCAAGCATGAAAGGCCTGTTTAAGGTCATGCCACAGTATCTCAGATGGATTTAAGTCTGGACTTTGACCAGGCCACTCCAAAACCTTCTTTTTTTTTTTTTTTTTTTTTTTAAAGCCATTCAACTCTCCCATGGATGCCATTTTTGCCCAGTCTCGTTCTTATTGTTGAATCATGGACACTGACCTTCACTGAGGCAAGTGAGGCCTGCAGTTCTTTAGATGTTGTTCTGGCTTCTGTTGTGACCTCTTGGATGAGTCGTTGATTCACTCTTGGAGTATTTTTGGTTGGCCAGCCACTCCTGGGAAGGTTCACCACTGTTCCAAGTTTTCTCCATTTGTGGATAATGGCTCTCACTGTGGTTCACTGAAGTCAAAAAGCCTTAGAAGTGGCTTTGTAACCCTTTCCAGACTGATTGACAGACTGATAGTTAATTACTTTGTTTCTCATCTGTTCTTGAATTACTTTAGATCGCAGCATGATGTGTTGCTTTTTGAGATCTTTTATCCTACTTCCCTTTGTCAGACAGGTTCTAGTTAAGTGATTTTTTGATTCAACAGGTCTGGCAGTAATCAGGCCTGGGTGTGGCTTGTGAAATTGAACTCAGCTTTTCAAAAAAATGTGGTCAATCACAGTTAATACTGTGTCAGTCACAGTTAATACATGATTTATACTGTGTCAATCACAGTTAATACATGATTTATACTGTGTCAATCACAGTTAATACATGATTTAACCAAGACGGAGTGAAAGTTCTCAAGTGAAACAAGCTCAGACATTTTCAAGTCAGACTGGAGAGAGTTCCATGCCGATGGGGCAGCAAAGCTGAACACTCTTTTCCCCTGTTCAGTCCGGACATGTGGAACAATCAGGTGAATGATATCACTGGAACACAAGGCATAGCAGCTTTTAGTTCTTTGCAGAAGAGCACTTAAATAAGACGGAACTAAGCCAAGAAGAGCCTTGTAAATCAGAGTCAGCCAGTGCATGTACCTGCGGGCATGTGCAGCATGTACCTCCAACCCCAGCCTGGGTTGTATTTTTCAGACACCAAATCAGTCTGTTGAAATTTGATATGGAATGACCTGAAGCAAGCCATTCACACAAGGAGACATCCCAAATATAATAGTCCAAAATAGTTGTTAAAGGAATATTTCACCCAAAAACTCATGTCTTGAATGTACACCCCAAAAAATTTCTAACTACATGCCAACAAAAAATGTTTCCAATAAACTGACTGAAGCATCAATGTAGCCAATGAATGAGCAGGACTCCTGGCCAATGAACTCTTGGCCAGGAGTCCTGCTAGACTGCAAATGTTCAAACATTATCTTCAGTAAAGTATGAAAACATTGCCTTTGTTTGTCTGTTATTATATTTATCTATAATGATGAGTAATATTAAGATCAGACCAATTAATGCACAAAACCAGGAAATGACAAACCACTTTTTTTTTTTTTTTTCTTTTTGCACTTGTATGTGCTGTTTGGCAGTAAAGTAAGCATAGCCACACCACAGACATGACAGACTGTGTAACTGCATGTCAGTATTCAAAGCTGAGAAACTGCCCCTGTGTAATAAAGCAAGAAATGTTGAGTAAGAGAAGGAAATTGAAAAAAGAGTGAGTGCAGTGTGGTTTAACAGTCTTTTATTACACTTTGTGGTTGTAGTTGTTGCTGTTGATGACTTCATGCATTTTTATTTGTTTGGTGATGTTTTTGTGACTTCTGCTGCAATGTGAATTGTCGCTGGTAGGGCAATAAAGTTCCCTAAACTCTGTCTCTCTCTTTGTCTGTCTGACAGGTTTGACAGCAGGGTTTTCATCCTCTCTAATTACTCTGAAACACAAACAAAAAAGTCCCAACACCTTCTCTCCTATCGCTGCTGCTCCCCTCTCCCAGCTTATTTCTGTGTCCTCCCTTCCACTTTCTCTCCCGTCTCTTTTCCCTTTTTTATTTCCATCGCTCTTGTCCTCTATCACACACACTTCCCCTTCACCCTCCAATCTCTCCTCTATTCAGTTCTCCCTTCTGCTCCTCTCTTCTCCTGCAGCCCTAACCAGTCCTGACAGCTGAACAGGTGAGGGGAGGTCTCTCCTCTTTGTTACTGTTCTCTCTCCATAAGTACAGGAGAGGGAACCCTTTTGGGATGGATTAGGCAGAGAGGAGGCAGGAGAAAAAGAGAGACAAGAGGATGGGATAGCGAGGGAGCAGGGAGGGAAGGGGAAGAGAGAAGGACAGAGGAAAAGAAAGGGGGGTCAGAGGGTGGGAAGGGTGGATGGTCTTACAAAAGAAGAGAGATGAAAAGAAGGGCAGGAGGTGAGAAAGAATGGAAGAGGAGGGGATAGTGAGAAAAGAGGGAGGGAAGGGGATAAAAAAAGTAGGAGGAAGGAGAGAGGGATTAAAGGATGTATGAAGGAAGAAGGGGAGAAGAAAGAAGGGATTGATGAGAGGATGAAAATAGAGATTGAGGGAGAGAGAAGAGAGTGTCTTACTGCTGCCAGGGTTCAGTTCTTACTGAGGCTAGCCTAAAACTATTTTTTCTACAGTGCTTTGAATCAGAGTGTCATATTATTTGTATCCCAAAGCTATTTTAGACTAATCGGTTTTGTTAAAAGCACTCCTACAACGATACAAGCTAGCAACAGACAGGAAGAAGCAGAAGAAGAAGAGGGGCAGACATGCTCTGAGGCTCTGAGCTGAGATTCAGACCTGTGATCTGGTGAATACAGGCCATGCCACCAAGACATGCATTCAACCTGGTGGCCTGTAATGCTGTTTGAAAGCTGTAATGCCACAGCGCTCATATATAAAACAGCACTGAACTCTGTGCCAAAGTGTTTGCAGCTGAAACTGCCCATTTTTTTCAGGTGGTAATGTTTTATCATGGAGTTCAACTCAAGCGGGCCGTTGCTGGATTTTATTCTTGTCAGTGGAAACTCCTCTAAAGTTTGAATCATCACCAAACACAGTTAGCTGGCTGTAGTGGATGTTAGCTTTCTCCCAGTCACTGAGGTAAGCGGGGGGCTTGGTAGTTTAGAGCAGTAGTTCTTTAGTCTTCAAGCACCACCTGGCCTGCAAATTTATATTGCCGCTCTAATCTTGCACACCTGAACCAATGAAAGACTTAACCCTCCTTATATTTTTTATCAGCTGGGGTCAATTTTATGCCAGCGATTAAAATTATTTTTAAATTATTAAATAGCCATTTAATAGCCTCCTTACTCACCTTCTGTATACATCAAAGTTCTTGTTGGAATCATGTTTTTCCCTCCCAAATATGATATTAACTCTCACTGGTTCTCGTACTCAGACAGGTGTGGTTATGTTTGGTTGGGGGCGTAAAACAGAGGGCAGTTTTCTGAAGATCATAAATGGTGTGTTACAGTTCCTCATATCATTCAGCACAACTAAATCAAATGTGTATAAAATGTTGATATGTTAAATGTTGTTTTTTATATGTTTTATACAGCTTGGGGCCAAATAGACCCCAATGAAACACCAATAGGTACCAAATGTGTAAAGGACATGGAAAACATATCATCATGTTAATTTCATATTTATCCACAGGTCCCCATTAAACTAGGACAAGTCATTAAATATGAAGGAAAAAAAAAAAAGAAAAAGCGGATTGTGGATCTGTTAAGACAGTTGGTACTAGGGATGGGCGATACCCCAGTTGGATGGAAGGTTTAACCACTAACCTAAAGGGTGCTTTGAAAAGTAAAACAGGGACAGTGCAGACTACAGCCACTGATCACCAATATTGAGAGGAACAACTTCGGCAAGTCCCCACCATAGTGTGGGAGAAGAAACTCTTGCCAGTTTTCAAATTTCATATTCAAGAGGATGAGGATTTTGTCATGTTTTGCTAATCCTTTCTATATGTTTTGTGGATCTTTGAAAAGTCACATCATCCATGTTCACCAAGGGGTCCTGTAGAACAGTGGTCCCCAACCACCAGTCCAGACATTCCAGACTGGGCCGTGCAGCGTGGGGAAAAAAAAAAAAAAAAAAAAAAAACTTAAAAAACGTAATAAAACTTAATAAACTGAGACTATGTAATAGGCCACTGTCATTGTTTTACGTGCCGCAGAGCCTATATGCATGCAGTTGTTAGATCACGTGTAATTTGGCACCTGACTAACTTTTTTCCCATCACAGCCACATGTAGCCTTATATCGCTGCTGCGCAGCCTAATTCATCTCAGTTCAGTAGACTCAGAGAAGAGAACTGGCCCTAGTTATTTTCAAGTAATGCATGCACAACACTGCCATGGAAAAGCAGGGAAAAAAATGGAGCACCTCCGCAGCCTAAAAGACCCCAGGTATCTTGGGGTATATCTCAGGGGATTGACCACTGGTTAGGTGTACCAGCTGCAGAAATGTGGGTGCTGTATTGGACTGTTGTAGTGAAGAGAAAACTAAAGCCGCAAGCAAAGGTCTTGATTTACTGGTTGATCTTAGTAACCAAAGAATGAGCTTGTGAATAGCAGTAACCGAAATGAGGTTTCTCTGGGTGGTTGGGCTTACTCAGCATGCCAGTTCACCATCTGGAACCTTGGAGGACTTTGGAATAGAGTGACTGCTCCCAAACATCAAGAGGAGCAAGATGAAGTGGTTTGGACAGCTTGCAAGGATGACCCTCAAGCTCTCTTTTTATGTAAACCAATGGAGGCCCGATCTCTCAGTGTACCTTGGAGGAGGAGGAAGTATATGGATTCCTGGGAGCACCTGGGAATCCCTCAGGAAGAGCCTGGGTGCTCTGCTTCCCCTGTTGCCCTTGCAAAGCCTGACCTGGACAGGAGCATGGATGAATAAGATGAGCTGTACCATTAATGGTAACAGCCCCAACCCCACCACCCCTGCAGGCAGTGTAGTTAAAAGAACTATCAACATCAAAGAACATAAAGAAATGGACATTCCTTTGAGATCACAGGATGGAAAGGATGCAGGGCTGACATGATGAAAGAAAGTGGAAAACTGCAAGTCTCATTCTGTAAATTAATGGTAAAAGTGATTGACATGTTGACCTGCATGTTGACAAGAGTGCTGATTAGACCAAGAAGCTGCAGTGATTTTTGAAAATTGCAGTCTATGATTTTACATGAGGGGAGAGAATGAGATGTGCTGAGCTGTAGGTGTTTGATTGCACTTAAACAAAAAACTCAACCTCTCTCATTGTGATGTAATAATGATGAATGTAACTGGCCTCTCTTTCTCACACACAATCAGGTTTCCATCACTTCATTTCCATTCATTAACTTACCCTAACCTTAACCCTAAGCACTACCTGTCTAACACTAACCCTAACCTTAACCTAACCCTAAAGCTAGCTTACCTGTAAATCAAGCCTTCAAGCAAAAATTAATGATTTTCGCTAAGGGGACTTGCTGTAAACAGATATGTCCTCACAACATTAGTAGTACCTGGTATACACACACACTCACTAATTAGTGATATAATGATGTTGGTGGGTATCCCTGTTGAACTGTGTTTCCCCTTGACAGACTGCAGCACTTTTGCTTACTCCCTAATACTAACTTTATTCGCAAAGCACTTTAATAAAAATATTTATGTGGTGCTTCAAATACCATAAAACACATAGGCAGTGAGTTAAAAGCACCTCACATAAATTTTGAACTTGATATTAAATGTGAAAAATGAAAAGGGGACAACAAACAAAAAGAATGAAACAGCACATAGTATTGACTTGTGTTAAGGGGACACCCAGAGCACACCCAGCAGTGAACCCCTTCTCCGAAATTTAAGTCAAGCTTTGCTCTCTTTTCAATTAATCAATCCAAAATTTTGTACAGCAGATTTGATTGGCAGTCCAGAAGACAATCCACCAGGACAATTAAAATTAATGGAGATAAAATTAAGGAAAACACAAAAATTAAAGAAAAGGTAGAACCGCACAAATAAAAAGAAACCCATACAACATACATCCATCCGTCCATCCATTGTCCAAACCGCTTATCCTCACCAGGGTCGCGGGGGGTTGCTGGAGCCTATCCTAGCGCTCATTGAGCGGATTGATACAACACAAGGATAAGTAACACATTTAATTGGGATTTGATAAGAGAAAAATAAAATCAGATTAAACCTAAAAAAAAAAAAAAAAAAGGACCACATGACCATACACCATGACCATACACCATGCTATCAGATAAAATACACCACAATACCACATGTGGTAATGAGTGAAATAATGAATAAAAAAGTGCAAAAGAGATTTAAAATTAAAATTAAAAATAAATAAATAAATAAATAAATAAATAAAATAAACCAAGAAATAAGAAAATAAGTAAGTAAATGAAAGAACTGTACAAGGAGTTGAACCCAAATGCACGACTCGAGACGAGAGTTCGAATGAACCGTCTTTTAATGACAAAAGTATCAACAGAAAATCACCCATACAGAAGAAATACTGAGAAACAAAAAATGTAAAGTATCAAAATTTCAACCTGACTTGACGTGGCGTGGGTTCGCTGGCGAGACGACACAAGACGAACTGGCGCAGGACAAAGGGAAACACAGACTAGAAGGAAAGGGCAAGTGACCTGAAACGAGAGGAGAGTGGAATTACAATTATTAGAATTTCTGGAATAAAATTTTAAGACTGCCTTTATATGTGCTGCTTAAATGCAGCTGCAGTCCTGTGTAAGGCAAACGAGGGAAAGGATGCATCTTTGCAAAGTTGGAGAATGTTTTAGCATTGGAGTGCAGTGCCTTTGAGTTTGGTGTTTTTCTTTCTGTGTATTTCTTGTCACCCAGTGATGACACAAATAGACACGAGGAACTGAAATAAAACCAGGTGACTTTCAATCAGTTCTGGCATCACATTGCTTCCTGCATTCAGTGAAATGAATGATTTATATGTGAATGGAATGATCTGGATGTGAATGGAATGTGAACAAATTTCATACCACAATCAAAGAACTGGATCAATTCTTATTTAAGTTGCATATACTAATGTATTATATAATGTTACATATCTATACTATATACTTAATACAGCATATCACTGATCTTCAGTAAAGGCAATTTACACTCATTGACAAAATACACACACACACACACACACACACACACACACGCACACACAAACTCACACACACATAGCCTGGGGCCAGTGTGCATGTTTTATTAATAGGTGATCCATTATGGATTCACATGCTGAGGTTGTCTGTGAAACCTCATCAGTAGCAGGCACACAGCCAAGAGAATTCCCCTCCCTGCCAAAGGGAAATCTGAGGGAAAATGCCTCGCTCTGTTTTAAAGGGAAAGTCCAGTCAATAATTAAAGGGCAAGTTCACTATTTCGGAACCTAGGCCCTATTTACAGATTATCCATCATCATCCTCAGTCGTAGAGAGCCTCATTTCACCAGTCGCTTCGGTATTGATCCTGATATCAATGGCTCGGCTACAACAATGGTCAGTGGGAAAATTGTAAATGGCTTTGGTCTGGAAACAGCAGATGATGGAAGGAGTGAAAAGATGTCCACTACTGTCCACTACTGTGAGTTATGGATAATGACTACTGTCAGACAAAGCACTGACACTGTGGACACCCATGAAGAATGTGATTTGGAAACTCACAGCACAGTCACTGTGCTGTGAGTACTGAAATTTTTTTTTTACAAAGTTTTTTTTTTTTTTTTTTTTTTTTCTTAACTTGTGATACACCTTGTCTTGTTCCACACTGTTCTGCTGCGGCTTAGGTTGTATTCCCAGAAACCTGGGCCTTTTAATATCCCTCCTGTAAATTTCCAACCTGTGGCATTCATGGTGGAATAAATAAATGCTCACAAGAAGAATAAACTCATCCACGAGGTAAACCAAACAGAAGAGATGATACTGTGTTGTTGAAATTCAAAACATGTAAATTATGAGGTCCAAGTTCCCGTCTTGTTATCAAAATCTCCATTTTTCTCAAGAAATTGTCTCACAAAATAACATGAGTCACCTGACAGCGCCCGAGCCTTATTCATGTTGGTTATTAACATATAAGTATTTCCTATATGATTACTCAATTAATCAGTGACATAATAGGTAGAATACTTGATTACTAACATAACTGATAGCTGCAAGGCCTAGTTTTTATTACATTTAGTTTAATTACACTTGCTAACAGTTTCACTACATTTACCTGAAAGTTTGCTTTCCTTACCTGTAGTGTGAAAGTGTTATAGCACCGCAGTCCAATTATACAACTAAGGGGAGCAACATTTAGATATACTAGTTTCCCTGTTTCCCGCTGCAGTGAGGTTGTGTTATTGAATACTAAAGAAGTGATAGCAGAGAGCAAGAGCCACACTGCACTCCAATCACAGTCTTTACAGACTTACAGTCTTTACAGTTTAAAATCAACACGCACCTGGAAAGTAAAAAAAAAAAAATGACAGAAAAAGAAAAACATGACTGTGGGTATGTACCATATGTTGATGTAAGTGCATCATACTACTAGGTTTAGTACAATCCACACACTGCTAGTCTCCACTATAGTACCACCAAGTCTAATTCCTGTATGTTTTTAGCAGTTTGTGATGAAAACTGATTGTGGCTCATCTTGTAAAGGTGATACAGAAGAGACAGCTGCTGCTGCAGTCAGATTACTGCGAGCTACATCCTTCTCTCCTGTTTAATAAGTAAATGATTAAGTCTTGTCCTTATGAACCTTATGATTTTTTAAAATATTGTCTCATTTTTATATATCTGAAAATAACAAAACCAAATTAAACTTAACCAAACTCAACTGAACTAAACTAAGCAGGACAAAACAAAAGTGAACTGAAGTGACCTGAGCTCAACAGCCCAGTGGTGTGTGACCTGTTCCATGTTTTATCATCCTCAGATGTGAACATAACCCAACGAACAAAAACTAAACTGATCATGCAGATTCAACCACTGAGGGCCTACTCACATTAGGCCCAGTTGCTCCATATTGTGCTGAAGCAAAAATGCCCTCCCTCCCCAGTCCCCTGCTGGCCTGCACTCACGTTACCCAAAGCGCAAATAGGGTAATGTGAGTAGCCCCTGAATTATATACTAATTCCATGTTTTTTGTTGGTTAAAAGGGTCAATTAAAATCAATCAACTAGGCAATTTTGCCTAGAGCACCAACAGTGGCAGATACATTGGATGTGCAGAAAGAGAGGAAAAAGATACTATAAAATATGTAAAATGCATGCAACAGTGTGCAAATTGTAATAGGAAAATTCTGGTTGATTTCAACTTCTTTTTATCTAAGTTTGGGCTACACACAGTTGCTGACTGTTCAGAGTAACATAGCCCTGTTAAAGAACAGTACAGTGCATAGGTTCTGTGCGTAGTGTGTGGGCAGCCAGAAGAGTGTGTGTGAAGGTTAAACAGCAAACTGGGGCAGAGAGACTTGAAATTGTAGCAGGACACCGTGTGTACTGTTCAAGCTGTTTAAATAAATTTGGGAACTCCTTAAGACTGTTGCTAACAACTTTGGCCCTGGAGCAGCATGTAATGGCACTTTTCCACTAATACCGTCTCGGCTCAACTCTACTGGGTTTGTAAGCTTTTCCATTAGGTGGTAGCACCTGGTAGCGGGCACTATTTTAGCACGTACTCGGCCGGGGTTCCAAGCGAGCTGAGTCGAGCCGAAATGTGACGTAAACGTCGTGCAGGCCACTGATTGGACAGGGAGTGACGACACATGAGAGCAACTCCTTCACGAAAAACCAAACCCAGCATTCAAAAAAAAAAAAAAAAAAAAAAAAAAAAACAGTAATAGCGACCGTGAGCATTGATCATCGCTGAAGTTGGCAAAGTCGGAAAATGGCAAGCAAACCGGTACCGTGGTCAAATGAAGAGGTGGAGACTTTTCTGTGGTTGGTGGCGGCCCAAAGAATCCAGAGGGAGCACCTAAACCGTGTTGAGGCGAGTAGAGTCGAGCCAAGTAGGTACTAGTGGAAAAGCGCCATTAGTCTCTCCTGAATGAGTTTGGTGGAGCAGTAAAAGTAAAAGTTTCTGTTTTCAATACATTTTGAGGTAAATGTTGATGTAACTGGGAGGTAATTTCAAAGAAATTTCACTTACTTACCATGAAACCACCACTAAATGAAGTGTTACCAAATAAATAATACTACTAATACTAATTACTACTACTACTAATAATAATAATTTAATTAAAAGTAATCCGTTGGAGGGCCATGCAATGCTTTACATACCACTGATAAGATTTCAAAATCAAGACAATAGCTTATTGGTAACCAATACAAATGCTTTTCATGTGTTAGTAGTTAAATGGTAACTAGCTGTTGGAGAAGAATTCAGCTTTTGTGTTACAGTTGTATTATATTCCCATACAACTAAGTTGCATTCATAATTAGGTTTGGGGAAATGTATTTTGTCGCAGATTTTGATTTTTTTCTGTTGTATCACAAATACTAATCAACATATCTCGTACTGCTTTCATTTTACTGCTTCTTTTACTGAGTTTTTTGCGATTTTATTACCTCCACCATCAATGTAGGAAGGAAGTAAGGCTTTCACTGTGTCTGTGTGTTTGTTGGCAAGATTTGGATGAAATTTGGTGGTCAGATTGCTCTTGGCCCAGGGATCACTTATTTAGATTTTGAAAGATGATCTGGATCTAGGGCTGTTGACATTAGATGATTACAGTTTTCTAGTAATAAATGATGATGATGTGTTTATGTGCTGATTGGAAAAGCTGACTTCCAATCTGGCTGCTAAACAGCAGCATTGCATCCATGTGGTACTTAATCAGAAACAAGAAAACAACCCAAACTAAGGAAAGGATGCATCTTTGCAAAATTAGACCATTTTTCAGTGTTGGAGTGGAGGAGCTAGAGCAGCAGATAGTCCCTCATTGTGCTCTCACGATCTGAGTGCAGAAGCAGGAATGGTTAACAACACATGGTTAACATCACCAACCCTGTCTCCTAAAAATTATATTCCCACACAACTAAATTGCATTCATAATTAGGTTTAGGGGGAAATGTATTTTGTTGCGGATTTTGATTTTTTCCGATGTATCACAAATACTAATCAACATATCTCGTATATCATGTTGGGCAGTATTTTAGCCATTGCCATTACTTTAGCCACCAAAACCACGTGGCTAGAACTGTTACTTTATGTAATAAACAGAATTTATTCAATATTTTCTTTATTCAATAAGCCCAACTGTTCTATACATATCGTGCATTGTTATTATTTAACACATGACAAAGAAGACAGTTTTGCAGCAAACCTTTTACTAATTTGGCCATTCAAACATCACAGGCTTATGTCATCAAATCAACCACAAGGCTTTTTTTTTTTTTTTTTTTAAACATCTACACAATCTCAGTCTGAGTTAAACATGTCACAACACTGCTGACATAAGACATTATTTCAAATTTGTTCAAACAAATAAACTTCATGTAGTTTTATTGGTAGAAAAAGAAATGGATACAATCCAGTGCCATATTGGGGCCAACTTGTCCTTATTGTTTTTTCCAGACATGCTGACAGAAGTAGCCCCTTATTCAACCGTCTCCCTTCGGACAAAACAGAGCAGTACCAGTCATGGGGGAGGTGTAGCCAATCATTCAAGCGAGACTGTTTTTTGGGCGAGACACAAAGAAGAAATTGTTGTCATTGGTAATGTTAAAGAAAAGAATTTTAGTATGCAATTTTTAGTATGCAAAGTTATCATGATTCATTGTTCATTTCAGATTTTACTCTTTTTACTGTTTTCTTGTTAAATACTGAGAAGTTTTAAAAAGTTTGGCCTCCTTTGGTAATCAAGCAAATACAACAACCAGAAAAGATGGTCATTCTTTAAGTGGCTGTGACAGGACGGGTGTGAGTAGACTTCGCTTTGAGGGGTCATGAGCTAAAAAAGGTTGAGAACCACTGCTCCAGGAAGCGTGCTACCTTCTTGTTCCTAACTGAGTTTTAGTTAACCCTTGTGTTATGTCAGGTTACCCCTTGGCCAGGCATAACACTGACTTTCATTACATGTGAGCATCACTGGATCGCCATCTTCCTCAAAATAAAGAATTTATTAACTTGGGTGCAAGAATACCTCTGTTACTAACAATATAAGAAGCTGAATAAATGAAATTCAAGGGCAGTGTATTCTAAGATGCCTTGCTAATTCACCCTGACAGTAACCATGGTTAATGATCATCCTACATGGTTGGTGGCTGGCCTTTCTAAATGTACCAGTTTTGTTTTTCACCTTCCTCAGGACTGCAGACAGCATAATGATATGAGCTGTGGCCTTCCACACCTCTTTTCGTCTCTGCTTCTTATGGTTGGTGCTGAATTTTCCCTTTAATAGTCTCTCTGGTTTCATTCGGCAGCTCTGCCTGTAGAAGGCTGGCTGCCAGTCTGGTTTGTTTTTACTCTATGTTTTGCATTGCTGTCGACATTCGATTCCAGCTTTTATAGTATCATTAATTGGTGGTGGAAATGTTTTGGCTGTTAGACTAATTGGTTGGGGGTTGTAAATTAGGCGCCTATGAAGTCACATAAACTGAGCCAGAAGGCTAATCTAATCAGATGTAAACAACATGTTGCTGCTCGATTTGCATTTCTAATACAGGATGTTGCCTTCGCTGGCGTGGCTAAGTGATTCATTTTCTCAGATTTCAAAACAAAATAGTCTATCCTTGTTGTTACTACTGTGTTGTTTGACACAAGGTCAACAGAAGGCCAAGTGTTGAAAATAAGAAAGTAGACCACAGGAAGTAGGCAAAATACATCATATTGAACAGGTGAGGGCTTATGAAACTGGTTTATGAAGGAGTCCATGCACTCGAATAAATTTACACCAGATTTTCTCTTCAAAACTCCCTTTTGAGATGCTTTAAGAATAGACAACGCGGCTCAGCAAAGCTGCTGGGACAAATCTGAGTGCAACAGCATCAAGGGTAGGAGTGTCTCTACGTCCAGGCAGACTCCATTCATCTGACACCATGCGCTCAAATTTGGAGCCTTGTTTCTGATTGGTTCTTTTGTTTGAATTTGCCCTGCCTCTCTCTCGTCTGCCAATCAAAGCGTGTGGCTCTAAGCAGCCGGTCTGCCAGGCCTGAGACTAGCTGACCACATCAAGGCTGTTTGCTGTTTGTGATCTAGAGACTTGTGATTAGGTAGTGTTGAGTTTTATTATCCATAATATATAAATAAAAATTGATTGATTGATTGACTGATCAAAAAGTAATCAAATGTAATCAGTTACATTTCTTTGATGACATGATTGAAATAGACCGATTATTTATAACATTTTAACAGGGTACCTGGTAATCAGTAACCTATTACATTTCAAAAGTACAGAGTGGCTGAGCAGAAGAGATTTTTTTTTTATTTTCCTCACACCCACTGAAGTCTCAAATGAGAGAAATCCATAAAAACTCTCAATTTTCCAAACAGCTCCTCAGTGCAGCATTACAGCAAGCTCTCCGTGGAAAGAGCTACATGTGTACGTCTCTCTGGATGACGGCGTCAGCTAAATGCCTACAACGTTATTGTGACTGACAGGAGGCTCGGGGGAGTGGCTGAATGACACAGAGCAACAGCAGCGAAAAGCACAACATCAGCAGAGCGCTGAGCGGCATGCGTTCAGGTTCACCACACCATTCAGCGCCACGTTCCCTCTCCGTCCCCTCTCTTCCACATCTATGATTTACACTGGGACACGATGATTCTGAGCACTTCTGAGGGTTGTAAGCCAGCCTGTAGTTTAGCCCCCTCCATTCCACATGGGTAAAATAGTGCTGTATGGGCACAATACAGTCATCACTTATTCATCTCTCACCATCCTTTATGGAAAACAGGAGGGCAGCGGATTAAAAGCATCATTCTTTTATAAGCCTGCTGGCTACTTTAGAGAGTTTAATGTACAGAAATAATGTGTGTCAGATGTGGAGAAAACAACGGGCACTCTGAACAGTGGCTGGTGGTTTGCACGTTAGACAGACACCACTGCAAATGGGATAGCAACGCAAGCTCACAAAAATTCTCAAAATAACTCTGAAACACTGTGTATGTGAAGATTACACCCATACATCATGAATTGGATTATGAGACTAATTTGCTGACTGGCTGTTTCCATGTGATCGCGCCGTTTAAAGAACAGCTCAGGGTTAGCTCAGACAAGTCAAACAACTTTGGTGAAAAGTTGTGTGTAAAGTCCCCCTCCAGTCATTTATTATCCCCATAAAAAGACCCTCAAAATAATTTGTTTATTGATATTACTTATTTAGAGATTTAGAAGATTTCTCTTCCAAGAAAAAACATCCAGTAGTGTCATAAATGTAACTCTAAATCTTGCCCTCATTACAAATAGCACAGATGTGTTAATACGAAAATATTCATACATCTCTGCCTGCTGGCACACTGAGTCTGATTAGAACTCTGTTCACACAATCAGGAAGTATCGTCCCATGACAGTTGTGAATTTCTTGGTTTTTATGAAACAAAACACTTTACATTTCATTTCAGTTGGTCTTGTTGTCTTTTTTGAAAATAAAACACTCTCGCAACCAGAGGAGCTTCTGCAAAGCAGCACCCACATCAGCTGACGGCTGATTGGCTGTGGAATTTGTGACATAGCAAACCCAGCTGTCCTGGGGTCTGTCTGAATCTCACACACAATCTCCACCTTCAGTAGAGCAGTGTGAAAACACCTCTTTAGTGACAAACTTTGCACAGATACAAGTCAGTAGAGTCAAGCTCACACGTTTTAGGAGACAGAAACAGAAGAAAAACATATTTTTGAGTGTTAAAGTTAGATTGGTCTGCAGTGACTTTTTGTGGGGGGAGCTCAGCCCATTGGTCATTTGGCCAGTATGTGATGAGAGGACCAGCTCCTTAAAAAATCTTTGTGTCAGAAGCAGAAAACTCCATCCAGTGCACATGCTGATGTTTTAGCTTACAATATGTTAAGTAACGCTAAACATAGGCATTAATTATTAATTTTTGACATTAACATTAAAGTAACTCACATTAATTATTTATTTCTGTTTATATGCCTAAAAATAGTAAAAAGTAGCCAAGGAATGACACAAATGCAATCAGTAAAATAAAACAGACAGGGCAACAAGGCTAAAATGACTAAAATTAAAAGACTGTAAAAAGCCATTATCATAAAAAATAAGATGGAAAACAGAGATGAATGCATTGTAATCTCTGTGGCAGTAAGCCTGGCCACCAGCTGCAGTCTACAGGGTACAGCATAACTGGGTCCCCGCTGTAAATTACAGTATCAGGAGCTGAATCTTCCAAAAACATGTCTGTTTCCGTTCTCACACCCCCATCCCCCAAATCTGTTCGTCCTTAGCAATCAGACAAATCTCCTGGAGACGGGGAGATGTTATCACCTGACGGGCCGCCAAGTAATCACCTCAGCTCGTTGCCAGGCGGGCAGCGCATTTGTACAGATTAGACTGTTTGATGTTGGCTCGCGTGCCGCCACAGATAAACCAGGCGTGTATGTGGCGCTTCCTGCCGGATCAGCTAATTTCATGGAGTGCTAATTAGAGTTTTAACAAGCCGAGGAGGCAGAGAGGCTGCAGATACAACTGGACTCTTTAACATGGATCAGTACTACTAGTAGTACTAGTACTGCTACTACTGCTATTACTACAGCACCTACTGTAACTACAATGAATACTATTACTGCTATGACTAATTTCTATTACTAGTATTAGTATTACTCATACAGTAGTACTACCACTATAAGTACTACTGCTTCCAATTTGATAACATTATTTTTCCTATTTCTGCAACTTTTTCAATTAGTTCTGTTACAGCTGAAACTACTACTAATACTACTGTTACTGCTTCTCCCATTACTTATCCAGTTTCCCCTCGGGTGTCAATAAAGCATTTCTGATTCTGATTCAGATTCTGATTAATACTATTACTAATACTAATACTCTTACAAGTGCTAGCACAATTACTGCTGAGGAGGAGTGTCCAACAGTTGATGACATGTCGTCTCGGCAAAGTACAAAGAGGCTGAACTTTTTGGAACTGACAGAGACATGTTTGATTGAGTTCATTATGTCTTCTCTTACTTAGATCTTCTATGTATTTTCTTTTTTTCAGACATATAAGATTTATTTATTTACCTGACATGTTTCGGCGTTAGACTTCCGCCTTCATCAGAGTGTCACTGGGTGTTGGTGTGACGCATCTTTATCAGCTGTTGTTTTTTGGAAGGCGTGACCAAACTGTCAGATTTTGACAGGTCGGTCGCCGAAACATGTCAGGTAACTAAATAAACCTTATATGTCTGAAAAAAAGAAAATACATAAAAGACCGAAAAAAAAAAAGACAGACATTATCATCCATGTAACTGATTGAACTGGTTCTTTTGTTTTGTTTTGTTTTGTTTTGTTTTGTTTTGTTTTGTTTTGTTTTGTTTTGTTTTTATTAGGGCTAGGGTTATGAACATATTCTGACTTAGTTGTTCACATTAGTTTTCCTAAAAGCAGCAGCACTGTTGTGTTTGAATGACTTGAAATGTTTTCTCTGCTGGGGAAAATAGTCCTCCAGGGAATCATCTGCTTTCCACAGCCACTTATTAGTTATGTGGCTTATGAATGTTGAGGACTTTGTTCACCACAAAAAAGGCACATTATGCGGAGGCTGTTCCAACCAAAATTTGACATTTTGAAAATGGAGAGATTTTGATTGTATGTGTACCTTCGCACAGTGTGCAAAATGGTTTGCTGTCGAAAAATGGGGGGAACTGTAGTAAATGGGTCAAACTTTCAAAATCTCTGGTTATCATGGCAGTAGTGGACAACATTGACTCGATGTTGCATATTCAAAAAGAGCCCGATATCAGCAAGATGTATCAGCCCAGCCCCCTTTGTAAGTGTGAGATTAATAAAGCTTTGGAAGTCTGTCATATAATAGTGAATTGCTGGGCTTGGATACCAATCCTTAAAACAAACTGTAGTGTCAAATATTGACCTGTTGGATAAATCACCCAGGCAAATGGAAACTGTCCTCAACACATCACCAGATCTGATCCATTTGTTTTGCATTCAGGGATCCCACCTACACTGCTGCTTGAGCCTGCTGGTTGAGTACAGATGCATCAACTAGGCAGGAATGAGGATAGGAGAGGGTGCTAATTTTTCTCCCTCGCTTTGTTTTGTCTCAGTAAATTGGTCGGCCTGAATGTGAATAGGAGGGGATTATCTATGTCCCCATTATTCCCTGTGTGGGCAATTTGTGTGGGAGGGCAGTCGTTTTGTGATTAGAAAATGTATAGGCTATACTTTTCTCAAATGTAGAAAACACCCACTTAATGCATTTAATTCACACTTAATATCTGGCCTACTTTCTTGTGCACCAATAATAAAATTATCCTGGACAACTATAAAACTACTTTTATTTTGGTGCTGCAAAACACATTACAGTACAAATATGAAATTGCACAGAAATATTATAGATAGATAGATAGATAGATCAATAGCACTTTAATACTGCAAATATAAATCCTTAAAAGACATGCAACAATAGGAAATAAAAAATATCATGCAATATAATCCTCATGCAGTAAACACTACTATCACACTATTGTGGAACATAGCAGATGATGTTGTGAATTACAGAAACCCCGACAGTGATTTTATTAGAATATTCTCATTATATAACATTTAATAACATACAACAGAGGTTTCTGTTATCTATCGGCTGCTTTTGACACAGTTAACCACCAGATCCTCCTCTCTGCACTTGCCGAGCTTGGCCTCTCAGGACCTACCCTCTGCTTGTTTGAGTCCTACCTCTCAGGGAGGTCCTTCAAAGTGTCATGGAAAGAGAAAATGTCTAAATCCTACTGCTTGTCAGCAGGGGTACCTCAAGGGTCATTGCTTGGTCCCCTTCTTTTTCCCTTCTCTCTCTCTCTTCTGTTTGGTCCCCTTCTCTTCCCCCTCTCTCTCTCTGTCAGGTTTATGCTACCTCCCACCCTCTTTGCTCCACCATGGAGTGGTGCCTGGTGCTGCCAGCACAACATAAAGCCCTAAATCACTGGCTAGAATCTTCTCCTCTGTGGTTCCTTGTTGGTGGAACGAGCTACCAAACTCCATTCAATCTGCAGAGTCTCTCTCAGCCTCTTTAGGGCACATCCTCTCATCTAATAGAAAAAAAAAACTGCCTTCATGCTTTCCTCCTTCCTCCATGCACTTTATGCACCCTATATATTTCCTCTTTACACTGCTTTGCACCACCTATGTCCTTTGGACCGGAACTGTAGCTTTCTGCCACTTGACATCGTTGTTCTCTCCTTAACTGATCTTTGCTTGTTGCTGTATAATCTCATTTTTACATCACTTTGGATAAAAGCATTTGCCAAATGTGAACTGTAATTGTAACAGATGTAACGCTGTAACAGATGTAACGTTGTAATGAATGTAATGGAAAAGATGTAGAGTCATAACAAATGTTGTAAAAGATGTGACATTGTTACAGATGTGGCATTCCTACATACCACACAGCCGTGCGGTATGTAGGAAAGTGGAGCTGAGGCAGGTTTCATCAATGAATGCAAAATATTTAATAACTGAAACTACAAAACATGAAGAACACTGAGTGCACTAGGAACACTGCGTGCACAAGGAGCACACATGGCAGCAGGCACAATAACTGGACAAAGAACTGAACTGAAACAGGACTTAAAATACACCAGGAACAAATTGGGGAAACAAGACACACCTGGGGAAGGGCCTGGAACACAAGACAGGAGAATGCAGAGGACTGACTAAGAGAAACACTGGGGAAGGAACAGAACAGTCAGGGCTGATACACAAACGCAGGGCAGATGTGGGAAGTTGAGCCAGGTAACGAGACTGACACAGAACAGGTGTTGAGGGGCAACAAGGGGAAACACAGGAAACAGACACAGGAGCCAACTGGTAAGGAAAACACAGGAGGAGGGACTAACAAACTAGGTAATAAGACACAGGTGAAAACACTGACTGGAGGGACACAGCAGGGCAAAGGAAACTACAACAAAACATAAAGAAAAAAACACTGGGGGCAACAGAACACAAGCACTGACCAAAAACAAGGAGCTAAACACAGAACCATGACAAACAATGAAACAGATGTAACGTTGTAACAAATGTAGAACTGTAACAGTAGTAACATAACAGATGTAACACTGTACCAGATGTAGTGTTGGAACAGATGCAGTGTTTCAACAGATGTAGCGTAGAGTTGTAACGGATGTAGAGTTGTAACAGATATAACATAACAGATGTAACACTGTAACAGATGTAGTACTGTAATGTTACAGATACAACAATGTAATGTTGGAGCAGATGTAACGTAACAGATGTAACGTCGCATGGCAGCTGTAAACAGTCAGCTTTTCAGATTGGTTTACATTTCTACACAGGTTTTACTTTGGGGAACTGCAGCACTAAGAACAGTCATGGTAACTTTATTTCAGCATTTTATGTGAGATAAAAACATTATATTTATTGCTACAAAATCATAACGGCTGTGTAAATGCAATAGAACTTTACCAAGGTATTACTATGGTTATTGAGGATGCACAATATATCGGTGGCGGATGTATTATCCTCCGATAAATGAAAAAATAAATGAATTATTCTTATTGTTTGGATAATTCAGTAATATCAAAGGAGAGGCAGTGCTGTTGAGCATTAGCACTTGTCATTCAGTGTGGCCTTGAGCTGTGCTGATATCCAGTTTAACAGCACAACATTGAACGTGATAGCCTGTTGCTTTTACACCACAGTTTTATATAACAATTTTTATAATTCCATTTACCAAGTGTAATAAACAACAAAAGATTGCAATTTATTTGTTTATTTATTTAATCAATTTTCCACCTGCCAGTTCGGAATATAAGCTTCAGCTGAACAGCACGTCATCAATTTCTTGACCACAAGCTACCTTGCCTGTAGGTAGGTAGGTAGGTAGATAGATAGTGTTCCAGCAGCAGCTTGTCATGACATTTGCTCATATTGTTACTCATAATGTATATTGTATAATATAATTTCCATTTGGCAGTCCCTGATGCCCGGTACTGGGTGGAAGAGCTTGTCAGACATGGTCCAGCCTTATGGAATTCATTTTCAGCCCAAAATATATTTCAGGTTTCCATCATTGTATCTGCTCATGGTGCTTTGGTGCCTAGAAAGCTGCCTGTAAGGCATCTGACCCTCCTGACCCTCATATTAACCACAGGTCGAACCATAACGGCAGCCTGGGAGGCAGTGCTGCCTTACAGTCAACAGCAGGAAGTGGTGGTATCCAGGCTGGAATTTCAACCTATAATTTCATCTGATACTGTGGAGTCTTTTCTTTCAGCAGTTGCGGCTCTGTGCTGCCACATTTTAGCCAAAAACACTGAAGATGTAAGTATTTATTTACTTTCATTCATGACTATCTAGTTGTTGTGACTGGCTGTCAGTATACATTATTTTATACAGCACTGCATGGTTACTTGTGTCTTGCAACATGTTTACTGTGACAAGGGTTTCTCTTGAACTGATATGAACTGCACCACTGCCTGTTTGTGCTGAAAAAGAGAAATATTTGAAGAATGACAGTAGAACATGGCCTTTTTGTGTTAATTACAGTTTGTTTACGAAAAATTGCATTGACAGTGCGAAATAAACTGATTGGTGTTAAAAAATTAGCCTGTATTGCCCTCTTCACTTTTTTTTTTTTTTTTTTTTGCAAATGCAAGAGCAAAGTTATTGGTTATTGGTATCAGCCAAAACAAAGAGATAATTAATGGTTATTGACCCTGAAATTGCACATGGTTGCATCTCTAATAGTGATGCTGTAGGAGGTGAAATGCTATTACGTCTATTATAGGTCACTAAACTCACCTACTGAGCAAGTCTCTATGGGGAGTTCTAAGGTTTTATCACCAGGGAAATAAAGGTGAGGGGGGGTAACATGGGGAGAAGGGGAAAGGGGGGATGCACAAACACAAGGAGATAGTGTGAGAGAGACTGAAAGAGGAGGTATACAGAAAAAGAGGAAAGAAACGGAAAGAAAAAGTAAGATCCACACACACACACACACACACACACAGAGAGAGAGAGAGAGAGAGAGAGAGAGAGAGAGAGAGAGAGAGAGAGAGAGGGCGACGCAGCAGCACAGCTTTGCTCTCCAACTATGTATGTTTGTTGAGAGAGAGAGAGAGAGAGAGAGAGAGAGAGAGAGAGAGAGAGAGAGAGAGAGAGAGGAGCTAAGCAGCAGGTCGCTCGGTGTGTGTGCGAACGTGTGTGTGTTTTTATGTTTTGTGTCGGTAGCGGCGGGGCTGTGCTGTACTGTGCTGTGCTGGATCCGTACCGGCCCGGGTGTGTGTGTGTGGACGGGATTACCCCCCAATCCCCTCCCTTGTCTCCGGTGTTCCGCGCGCCCTGCTCGGTGCAGGAGGCACCATGCCGCCGCGCTTCCCCGCGTGCTCCCTGCTGCTGGTCGGTCTCTGCTGCGGCACAAGTTTCCCAAGTAACATCAACATAGGTGAGTGTGACGTCCGGCGCTGCACCCAGGGGCGCACGGGCAGGGATACAGCGACGAGGGGGGAGATACACACTGTGATATTCCTATGATATTCCTATAGTGTGTCGTTGCAATGTTATTTCTACAATAATGCCAGTATTTCTATAACATTTCTCAGGCACATTCTATAACATAGTCTGGCCTTATCCAATAATACTCCATGTAGTATTTCTTAGTTCGTCTTTAAACTGTATAGCGTTACAGAGTCTATCTATCTATCTATCTATCTATCTATCTATCTATCTATCTATCTATCTATCTGTCTGTGTGTGTGTGTGTGTGTGTGTGTGTGTGTGTGTGAGAGAGAGAGAGAGAGAGAGAGAGAGAGAGAGAGAGAGAGAGAGAGAGAGTTTATTCTCTGTCTTTATAGTCATTCAGTCTAAAATTCCCGTAGGAACCTTATCTATAGGAGTACTATCCTGTTGTGTCAGGCTGGCTTATGTAGGGTCTTCATTTTGCCATAGTGACCTATAAGTGTGTCTGTGGCACCCAATATCTCTAATATCCCTTTAGTGATTCATAATTTGGCTGTGACTCTGAGTCACTATAACATCTCTAGCCTATAATTTTCCTGGCGTGATTTGCAATGCGTGTATATGCTCAGTCATTTTAATTTTTCTGTAATAAACCTATTGTGATTTATATTGTGTTGATGTACTCACTGACTCTAATATTGCTCTAGTGACTTGTAGTGGTTCTGCAACGGTGCGTTCATAGTGACCTATTGTAATTGGCAGTGTATTTGTTTTTCCTGTCACTATAATATTTTCTCATGCTTTGGTGTGATATTTGTATAGTATCTCTCAATTGTACTACAGTTTTAGTATGCACATTATGCGGTGTGTATTTGATAGGAAGGGCATATACGAGTTTAAACGCTCCCGGCTGCTCGTCTAAAAACTTGACCGGGCGGTGGGTAAACACGGATGAAACGGCGCTGTGAATAGAGGCGGACTCTCGTGCACCGGAGCAATGTTCCGTTAATGCTTTTCTCCCCATTTGTAACCATGACTGGCTCTTGTTCACATGCTTGTCTGCGTTAGGCTGGCGGACGCTGCGCGCCTGGCTGCACAGCGCATTATTCTCCCTAAATCGAGCCATAATGTGAATTATCCAAGCGCCGATAAAGATTCACTACCCCTCCACTCCCTCTCCCCCTGCAGCTCCAGCCTCTCAGCTCCGTTTCTACCTGACTGCGCATCAAGTTGAACAACCTGCGTTTTGGCGTCGGAATTAAAAAAAAACACAAGTCTGAGTCTGAGACTGCGAGGCGACCTTCAGCGTTTAGTATTAATAACACACACTCACTCACAAACACACACAGTGACCTCACATTATCTCAGCAACCGGTGCAGAAGTGATTGTGGGTTTCTCCCGGTATGCTTAATAAATCCAATGCAACTGCCCTCCTGTCAGAGCAGATAATCCGGTTGCACGCGCCGAATTAGCACATCACCCTCATGCCTGTCTCGTGCTCAACAATGAATTATAGTGACCTTATTGTGCCGTATGGTGTTTCTCTGTCTCTCTCTCTCTCTCAAGAGACTGATTAATTGTACTTTATGCTCTTTATCTCATGGTGTCACTGTAATATTCCCATCTTACATAATTTCTGTCATATTTGACTATAGTAATATTCTCAAGATTCACTGGAGGCATTTGCTGCAGCTATATTAGGACTGAATAACATGTTAAAAAAATCATATTGCAGTTATTTTGACCAGTATTTCTATTGCAGTAATTCCAATATGATTTGTGATTTTAGTGTGAGTCCTGATTTCTGCACCATAACTTTTATTTTCAATAAAAAAACAACTATTAAAATTGTGATGATGTGATTTTTGCTGGGGTCGAAACAGACTACAAGACATCTCTGTTTTGGCCCTCATTTGACCTTTGTCAAAAAACGTGTAGCCCGTGTCATATGGGAATTGCACTGAGCTATTTTGTGGTTTCGAATGTTTTTTGATTAATTGTGCTGTCCTATTATATAGGATCTGTAAGGAGGAACTCATATGGACAGAGTTCACTCATTCATGGTGAGAATGAGTGGAGTAAATCATATCATACAAATGGAAAGGAAAGGAATGGAAGGAAAGTATGTTGGATTATTGAGAGAAAATCAACTTAAACCCTGAATCTGCTATGGGTCAATGCCACATTGAAACAGAGTGTAGTTCAAACCTTGAGGCAAAGGGAAGGGAAAGAGCATTTGACTGAGAGAAGACGAGTGATTTTCAACGTCTGTGCTTTTGCTCCCCAAAAGCAAAACCGAGATGTGTGACAAAGAGCGAGGCAGAGACTCACATTCACAGGAAACAGCCTTGACAGCTTCTGCCCGAACAGACAGAAAAGGTGTCTGGGTGTTGATGGAGAGTTTCTTTATTTCATCCCTGCTTTGCCTTTTTTTTTTTTTTGATTGAGCTGATGTCCTTCAGAGCTACTTACAGTAAGCACTACAGTAAAATACACTTTGGTTCCTAGACAGCTGCACCAAAAATAAGGGGTCAAAGGTCAGAGTATTAGTGTTTTACAATATTCCTGAAACCAGAGTACAACCATGAAGTTAGAACTAAGAAGAGAAATAAGATAAGAGCTAAGACGAGAGATAGAAGGGATGGTTTTTCTTTTTTCCTAGCGAGTACAGTGAGCAGATAAGCAGAATAATTGAGCTGCAGGGGTTACAGTGGGCTGGGAAGGGGAAGATGGCAAACTGGATGTTGATTGTTTCCAGTAGAACAACAATAACCTCAGACAGCACAGCTGTAATGTGATCCTGCAGAGGCGACTTGGCAAACAAAAGTTGAATTCTCACAACTTTTGCCATCACTGCTGTGACAGTGGACAAAGCAGACAAACCAGATATTGAAAAATGGAGAAAAATAGATTCAGCTCCAGTAACTACGTCTTGTCTTGCTGCTCATGTTTCTCTGCAATGATAAAGAGAAAAATACAAGAGGATTTTTTTCCCCCCTCTGATTGTTATTTATGAGAAATTAGCACTGAAACAAGTCAATGAACCTATTAGTAATTGCCACAAAAATAAATAGTTTTTATTTTGTTATTGATTCATCATTCATTCATTCATCTTCTAAACCGCTTATCCTCACTAGGGTCGCGGGGGGGTGCTGGAGCCAATCCCAGCGCTCATAGGGTGAAGGCAGTGAAACACCCTGGACAGGTCACCAGTCCATCGCAAGGCTTATTGATTCATTGTCTTCACATATCAAGTTAAAATAATGCACATTTGCTGATTATGGCATCATAAGTGTAACATTTTGCTTAATTTTTTGTGTTTCATATTGTAAAAAGAATACATTTGGACTTTTTGTGTGCTGGTCACAATAAGTACACAATTAGAAAACATCACTTTGGGCTCTTCTGATGGGCACTTGGCTTTATTCTTGATATTTTATACACTGAATGCTCAACTGGGTAAACACAAAACAATTGCTAGTTTAAAATAAATTTTAAAAAAGAAAAAACAAAAACATATAATTTTAAATTTGTTTTGGCTCAACTTTTAAATTTTCTGTTCAGCGTTCACAATATATTCTTAAATAAATACTCCGACTCAGTTCCTATGGGTAGCATGGCCTGTTAGCTTAGCATAAAGACTTGAAGTGGGAGTCGTTAGCCTAGCTCAGTCAAAGTGAAAAAGTAATCTTTACAGCAACTCGGAAGCTGTCTTATTTACAGAATGTATATGTATGTATATGTACATTCCAAGACATGTATTTCAGAGCAACATGATCCACTGTTTAAATAAGACAGCTTCAAAGTTGCTGTAAGGTTCATTGTTGTTTTTTTTTCATTTTTGCCCGGCTAATAACTCCCATAGACTTCAGGTCTTTCTGCTAATCTAACATGAAATGCTATCCACTGGAACTGAACCACTAGACATCCAGAGGTGAAAATGGTATCCATCATCTTGTTTCAGTCTGTGGAAGTCAGGGATTTTGTACCAAACATTGGAGTATTCCTTTAAGAATGGTAAATTAAAATTAAATGAAATGGGAGAGGTGGACCTGGAGGAATACACCTCCTCCGTCCTCGGCTTCATCTCCAAGTGTGCTGATGATGTCACCACCACCAGGACAGTAACCTGCTATTCAAACCAGAAACCCTGGCTCACCTCACCTGGAGTGCCAACACTTCCCGTCTGGTCAGGAAGGCCCACCAGCGTCTCTACTTCCTCAGGAAGCTGCGGAAGGCTGGACTGGGGAGCTCCGTCCTGAGGAGCTTCTACCACTGTGCGGTGGAGAGCATCCTCTGCACCTGCATCACCGTGTGGCACGGCAGCTGCACTGCTGCTGAGAGGAAGGCTCTGCAGAGGGTGGTGAAGGCTGCACAGAGGACTGTGGGGAGCAGCCTTCCCACCACCTCGGACCTCTACACCTCACGATGCGGGGGAGAGCCCTCCGCATCATGAAGGACTCCACCCATCCCGCTCACAGTCTGTTTCAGCCCCTCCCCTCAGGCAGGCGGCTGAGGAGCATCCAGAGCAAGACCACCAGGCTCAGAAACAGCTTCTTCCCTGCAGCTGTTAGACTGTTGAACTCAAGCCATGCTCTGTAGTCTCCCACCCTCTCCCAACTCATTCTCTCTTTCTCCCTTTTTCCTGCACAAATCACTTTAACATGCGTGTTTAGCATTCATAAGCTCATCTCAGCACTGTTTGTGTATCAAGTCTAACAGTTCCTGAATCCCAGGACCAGGCGTCGGGTTCTGTCACTTGGTCCATTTATATATGCTGCTTATATCTATTCGTACACACTGTTTATATTATATATACACTGTTTACATTTATATAGGCTGTTTGTATTTATTTACATATACTGTTTATAGTTTATACATACTGTTTATATTTATACATATTGTTTATTATTGATATATACTGTTCATACTCATATATTTCATATTTTATATTTACATTTCTTTTTTTTACCTTGCTTAATTTATTCATTTAGGCTTATACTGGGACCTGAGTTCTAATTTCGTACCGCTAACGTGTAAATGTGAGCTGGTATGACAATAAAGTTCCTTGAATCCTTGAAAAATTGTTTTCAGTGGATGAGTTGTTATTCCATCATTGCACACTGAATGGCTATACCTGTCACCATGGCAATCATGAAGCACCATGCCATTGCAGGTGCCTGACATCCCATAATGCCAGGCTGTATGAAGTTGGGGCCAGTGTCTGTACCCATGTTCTGGGATGGGACAGTAAATGTGGTCCCTTCTTCTCTGTGTTGACTTCTCTGTGGTGTGTTGTCCCAACAGGAGGCCTGTTCCCCACGGGCTCCCATGAGTACGAGGTGTTTCGCTTTGCCCTGGCGCGACACCAGGACGCCCCCAAACTGATGCCACAAGTGGATATGGTGGACACAGGCAGCAGCTTCGCCATGACCTATGCCTGTAAGTTGACTTAACAACAAAAAAAAAAAAAAAAAGATAGTATCTGACTGATGGAATTGAGCCTCACAAACACAATTTATATTCAGGACCGGCAAATCAGTCAGTGGACCACCAACCTCCAACTGATAAGATGGAGGTCAGATATGAGGTGGTGTTTGGTATGCACTGAATCTTGGTGTAGTACTGATGACATCTGGAACTGATTGACTGATTGATTAATTGACTGAGTGACTGATTTATGAAATTGTGTAAGAAAACTACTTCAAGGTGAGGCATTTACCACCACGTTTTTATTTTATTTTTTGTATTTTTGGGGGGGAATGTGTGAAATGCATTGCTGTTGTACTCAACTGTATTTTTTGTTTGTTTGTTTGTGTATTTGTTTTTTAACATTTGTTGAAATAATTGGAACAAAATTCAGTTGTAGGTTGCCAGAAATGACTCTTGAGTCTGGTGGATATGACACAGAGAGCTCTATATTAACAATCCAAGCGCACAGTATGCAGAGCATGGTGCAGGTGCATTTAGGGCGTGTCCAAGTCCACTTTTGCTATTCTAACAGTGGGAAAAAAAGCCACATGGTTTAGAGGGGTTGTACTGAGTGTCTTCATCAATCATGGGTCTGTTTTGGGTGTAACAGTTAACCAGTCAGAGTACTATATCCCATTCCCTTTAAAAGACAGGTGCGCCTGCTTCTTGGTGGATTGCTATTATAATGGTGCATTTGTCAGGTAAGAAGGAAGGCTTCTCTGCAGAGGAAACGCCCTGAGGTGAAGCAGCATCCCTGTGTGTGGAACAAGCAGAGTGGACGCACATTGGCGCCCCCTATGTAGGCGTGCATCACTGTCTTGATAATGAGCTTCAAATAACAGAGAAAACTGCAGCACTGACCTCAGATCTGCTTTTTGCTCAGTCAATTGTCTCAAGATAGCAATGCACCAACAACGCACCCGACCACAGCTCATTTTAACACCAACAAACCCATGAGCGCTCAGACGGACACAAGTGACTTTGTTATTTACACAATGTGGGCACTTGGCAGGAAAATGACAACTGAGCAGCTTGGAAACTAGCAGAGACATTTGAGTCCTTTGCACTAGGTGTAAGATAGGGCCCAGACATAATTCAGCCAAATGTCTACAATGGGAGCAGAGCACTTGATAAGTCCAGTGATACTGAGAACATGCACTCACACACTGAGCCCTGTAACATTTACCTCAGGTCTTCCTATGTGTTGGTGAATGTACATAACATAACTTTAGGTAAACAGTTGCCCTTGTGCAGGCGTGCACTGGACTCATGGCTAGTAAGTTAAATTAGAGCAGGGTTCAACTTTATGTCCCACTGGAACCCCTTCACAGGCCCCTAGTGGTCCCTGGACTCCAGTTTAGGAGCTGAGGCCTGGAGAAGCACCTCTGCAGAATGCAACTGTCCTCAATCAGACTTTGGTGGGTTTGATGTCACAGACAATGAATTTTGCTATGTTTGTGATCTTTCCAGCCCTTTATTTACAATCTTATCTCATGACCTTGGAGCTGCAGACGCTCATTCAAAGGTCTCTCTGTGATTTCAAGAATGATTGCACATCCCACGAAACAAACCTCTCCTGTGTGTCATCTATACCCGCTCAGTATATTCACCTGTCAGCTAGCGCTCTGGTGGTCCATCGGGCTTTTCGTCTCAATTAACAAAACAACAAACTAACAAAAACAAAAACCCTACAAAAAAGAGCTTTGAGGTTTCTCAGGCAGCCACTCCAATGCGGTTTAAACCTTGGTATTGACAAATTAGGTTTTTGTATTTGGTTTCACACAGCCAAATAGGTGGCAGCATATCACCAGTGATGTCCTTGTTTAGAATTGAACAGAAAGTCCAAATGATGGCCAGGTAACTGGGGGGAGACTGAGACAAGGTGATGGATACCATTTTCATCTCTGTACACCCAGTGGTTCAGTTTCTATGGGTAGCATTTCCTGTTAGCTTAGCATAAAGACTTGAAGTCTATGGGAGCTTGGCTCCTTCAAAGTGAAAAAAATAAACCTTTCAGGAGCTCTGAACTTGGATTTGTTTCAAACTTTTTGAAGAAGTTTGATGTGGAACTGTAACTGCTGAACACATTTATCCTTCCGTCTGTTGCAGTGATCCATGCACCACTTTCTTTCTTTCTTTCTTTCTTTTTTTCTTTTTTCTTTCTTTCTTTCTTTCTTTCTTTTTAATTACAAGAGTCTAAATCAGAGATGTCAGAGATCAAATTTGGCCCATGAGCTGTCTTATCCAGCCCCTGGGATGTTTCGGAGGGTATGGGGAAAAAAACAAACAAACATATTTTTAAATATTTTTTATTTGTAAATATGATTGTTTTTTAGAATGAAAAATTTGCATCCAGTTATTATGAACTATACGTCTAATAAGCAAAATAAGAGGTTTCTATGATAAACTGATAAATTAATGATTAATGATAAATTATGATAATTTGATTAGACTAGCACTACAAACTATCCACTGCCAGCAAGTGAAGTTAAAACCAGCAGTTTAGTTGCTGTGTTCTGTTAGTTCCAGAAAGATGGAAAGAGCGGTTAATTTCTTCTGGTAGGTAAACGGCAAACGTGTCTGATGTATATTTGTTGCATTCCTCTCTTGTGCTTGATGTAATTCTTCATTATGATTTACTTTCATGGGCCAACATGCAGTTGATGGGATACAGCTTGATTTAAAGAGAACTCAGAAAGTAGTCTAAAATGTCCACATGTTGACTTGCGTCATATTGAGGTTGGCAAAAAATATTCCTGCCCTTGTGAGGCTTTGTTTGAATGAATGTGGTCCACTAGCTGATATGAGTCTGACAGCCCTGGTCTAAAGCCTGAAACACAACAAGCCAACCAAGCCAGCCAAGAGCTAGCGCCAACTGATGTAGATCAGTTTGCGTCTTCTTTCATCTCCTGCTAAAAGTTGTCCATTAACACAGCAAATGAACAGCAGCTGATGGCCGACATGCAGCATATTCTGGTGCTTAGAGGAAATGACTAATACCAGGAGGTGGCAGCACTCTCAGAAAATCACAGAAAGATGGATACCGGTTGAATCTTTACCTCCGCCCACTGAGGTGTAATATTTGTTTTTTCCTTCATAATTTTGACAAATCACAGAGAGTCTCCAAACTAAATGCACTGAGACAAAATCTGGTCTTCCTGGCTGCTTTCAACTTACGTCCACCCACTCTAACAAATTACCAACATGAACTTTAACTCTACCCATGAGATTATTCCTGCAGATCACTTCTGCCGGTAAAACAAGTCTATGTTCAATTCAATTCAATTCAATTTTATTTATTTATATAGCCCAGAATCACAAATTACAAATTTGTCGCAAAGGGCTTTACAGGAAATACAACATCCTCTGTCCTTGGACCCTCACATCGGATGAGGAACAACTCCCTAAAAAAAAAAAAAACAATGTCAATGTAGTTTTATCAAGAAGTGCATCACCTCCACATCTTGCTTTGATATGATCAGAGCCTTTATACTGCAGAGTGTACAAAGTGTTTTATCCTGCAAGAGCAAACTTCCCAATCTATTGATTAGAGATGGAGGTTTGGTTCAGCCGGCCCTCTCTCTGGTACCCACTTCATTCCTCAAACCCCAAAGATCAGTGTCAAGGATGTTTTCCAGGAACAAAAGAAGCAAAACTTTCTCGCTGACATCCATACAAGTTTGACACTGTCAGTGGGGTTTTATTAGGTTTCAGGAGCCTTGGAGCAACAAAAAAGAGAAAATAAACACCAAAAGTTTCATTTCAAAGTAAAACTTTCCAGAGAGGGGATTTCCCAAAGTCACAATGAAATGAAAAATAACTTTTTCAAGTTATTAGCTAAAAATCAATGCAAAAATATTCATCTTAACAAAAAATTCAGAATTCAAAACAATTTATGAAGTTTTAATGTCTTTTTTTTTCTTCAGTGGTGACATCATGAGGAACTTATAGAGCAAAAATTTCAACAAATAAAAACATCACATTTTTAACAATCATGCCCCTCCCGTGGAAAAAGCTGTCTTTCTCTCCTTAACTAATCTATTATTGCTTTAGTTGCACCATAGAAATTTAATGGGTAGTACCTGGTTCACCGTAAATATATCGCATCAGCAGAAGAGTTTGGTTGAATAACATTTCTGAAACTACCTTCATGATAAAACTAACACCTGGCTGTTAGGTGGATCTCTCTGTCATGATGTTGCATGGTGGTGTTATTTATAAATGATTGGATGCCAATTCATAGCCTATATCAGGCTAACATTAATATTAGCTAATTAGATGTAAGTCAAATTAATCCTAATTAGCTGTGTTGCAGGGGTGGATCTACCCTGGTGCAATGGGGTGGCAGTAGCCACCCTAAAAACTGGCCTTGCCACCCCAGTTTGGGCAATCTAATAGAAAAATAAATAAATAAATAAATAAATGTTGTTCCTGGTTGGAAATCGGCTGTCCGAGTGCAAGTGAATGTGGCATTAGAAGACACAAGGGCAGGGTCCATTGCTCTGATTTTTCATTGCTCTGATTTCACCAGCGGTAAAAAGATCACCACTGATCCAACCAGAAGAAGCTCAGTCTGACTTTTACACTCAGAGGAAATTAGAATAATCACAACTGTGTCAACCTAGTGGCTCTGGAGTCAAACAGTTTGTGGTGTTTGCTCATTAGCAAAAGTGATGACTTATCTGTCTTCCCTTCCTTTGCTCTTTCTGCATGATTGGGCCCCCCACCGCCACCCTCCCATCCTGAAAAAAAAAGAAAAGAAAAAGAAAAAATGACAGTCCTGTGCGCAGCGGTGGACATGCCAGAAAAAAACACACTATAGCCTACTGTTTCCTTATTGTGCTTGGCTACATAATAAATTAAAGCTTTAAGTTACATTTCAGTTCAATTTTATTGTAAGTTACATGCTTTACAACAAACACATGCCCGCAACTGTGGGGCTCACAAGCATTAGCTACATTTTTCACACAAAATCCAAGCATTCTGTGTTCAGCACCACGGAGAGCGACAGTTAGCTACAGTGGTGCTCTGAAGCTGAAGTGGGTTCCAAAATGTCATTGTCGCTCTCCGTGGTGCTGAACACAGGATGCTTGGAATTTGTGGGAAAAATTTAGTTAATGCTTGCATTTTAGCTAAATCCACAACAGACTTTTGTTTAATTATGCATTGCATCCGCGGCGTGCTGTGATTATATAGGTTGATTAATTTCTCTGCGTGACTCGAGCGCAACAGAGCATAAAGTTGCCTTAATCCCTTTGTGATTTTGGGTAGTACATATACAGGCTACATGTACAGGTGACATATCGTCTACCCAGCCTCCCCGGATGGTCCGCCTCTGTATCTATCTATCTATCTATCTATCTATCTATCTATCTGCCAACCCATAAAATTTCCATGCCACCCTTTGAGTCTTTACTACCAGGTAAGACTCAATTCCTCCCAAAACCAACTTTTTAATATTTGGATCAAAATCAAGAGCCACAGAGTTATCTTCACATTTCTTTTATTATTTTTTTTTTGCAAAAACAGAACATGTTTCCATTAGCTGTGCATCAGTTCTCCCGACGTAAACAAATTCTTCTGCCGAGGCCGTGACATCAGTTGAACGTTTACAGCTGTTCCCTTGGCAACGGTAGGCACTCAGCAGTACTCTGATTTGCCGTTACCCAAAGGCTCACACCTGTTCTACTCATTCAGTTCCTGTGATTTCCACTTTTGATGTGTTGAGCCCTGCCTCAACATCTCGTTTGAACAGGAAGCACAATAAATTGAGGAAGAAAAATGCTCTCAACAAACTGTTTCACTGTGAGTTTAAAGAACAGCTGTTTGGCATGGCGAAGTGGGAAACCAGTCTGCAACACCAAAACCCACATTGTTGTCAAGCACCCTGCTGCAGTGTCTTTGAGAAACACAATGAATCCCTGCCAGCTGCTGTGTAGCTGAGGCTGACCTCTGACCTCGCTGTGGAGAAAAGCCAGTTTGTCCTTGAGGAATCAAAACAAGTCAAACTGTAATTGTGCAAATGCATAGAGAAAGTTACCACAGAGATGGAGGTGTCTTCCATTTTCTTTTCCTATCATGTTCTTTTTCCTCATCCTCACTGAGGGTTGAAGGTCGGTGATGTCAGACAGACTCGACCTGTTAGGTCAGATAGGCGTGTTTTGTCTTTCCACCATGCTGTTCACTGTCTCATGTTTTGTTTGGTTTCCTAGTGGTTTACCGTGTTGCATACTGCATTGCATCATTTTGTCAAAATACAAGCTTGTCCTCTGTGATTCCTTTGAGACTTGACTCAACTTGACTTGGTTTCATAACTGTGAGACTGCAGGTTTTCATCCAAATCCATCCAAACGTCACAGCAGCTTAGTTCACTGACACATTAAACCAGAGAGGAAGAGGTAATTTGTAAAATTAGTAGTGTTTGGCTCACACGAAAACCTGCAGACTCTCAGGTGGCAATGGCAAATGGAGGAGAACCGCTGCAGCTGAGGCCAGACCCTAAACACACCTCTGGAAATCAAGTGCAGAAAAAAATACAGAGGTCCTCCAAAAAGTGAGATATTTCACCTACAAAAAAACATAAAATGCTTTTTTATAGTGAACTATAGGGGAGAAAAATTCACCAAACCACATGACCACATAGGTTGTTTGTTCCTACCCTCTTATATGACCCACAGGAGCATTTCCTAAATCAGAACCCCCAACCAGGTGATATGCCATGAGCTGTGGTGTGCATACGTGACAGTTTGAGTACGTTTAGGCACCAAAAATACAGTATGGTAAGGCCGAGGTTAGGATTAGAGGACCTTTGAGGATGCAGAAATGAATGAAACAAAACATGCAGAAGACCAGACTCGCTTCACATGGGAATCAAACTCCAGGTTGAAGGTCCTGTGCAGGGTTGACCCAATCATCACTCTAACCGTGTCCCATGGATTTTGTGGTTTGTTAAACTTCAATATGTCATCTCACGGTCCCACATACCACATTGTTGTTATTTACACAACCAGCCGAGTAGAGTTATGCTTAATTAGCATTAAGAATAACTATGGCTCATGATAAGCTGCTGTACAAATGACCTATAGGGTCATTTTTTGGTGGTTAGACCACTGGCACAGACTGCAGCTGGCAGTGCGTTCTGGGGAAATTCAGTGGTCAGTCCAGAAAAGTCAGCACTAACCTTAGCACCAGCCTCAGCCCTAGGCCAGCTTTTCGGGGCTCACCCTGCTCTGTCAGGTTGTACAGGTCTAAGGCTGGTGCTGTCACAGCTCAGAATGTGAAAGTGTGAATACTTGTTCGGCCCAGGATTGAAAGCCTTATTCTTAAAGGAATACTCCTGTGCTTTGGGGAAAATTATCTTTTTCTGACTTCCCCAGACTGAGAAAAGATGTTTGATACCATTTTCACCGCTCTACGTAAAGTGGTTGGTTCCTATGTGTAACATTTTGTGTAAATGAACTTCTTCTTCTTTTATTTATTTATTTATTTATTTTAAATTCCAAGATGTGTATTTCAAATCCACATGATCCACTGTGTAAATAAGACAGCTTTGGAGTTGCTGTAAGATTTATTTTTTTAACTTTGATAGAGCTAGGCTAAACACTCCCATCGACTTCAAGTCTTTGAAGTGCTACCCACTGGACCCAAACCACTTGCCCAGAACGTAGCAGTATTCCTTTAACCCTGGGCTAAAGACACAGTGAACAGCTCTATTATTTGTCTTTCCCCCAGCATCATAGCCGCAGTGCCGCTGGAAATCTTGTCATTGAACATCCATCAATTGCAACAGTGACAAATATGGTCAAGTTACTTATAAATATTTCAAATCAGCCATGATGATCGCATAATTCCGCTAAACACTGTATTGCGCTCTTTTTTTCTCATCTCACTGCAGTCAATGGCCGTGGTTTGGTTTTCTCCCTCTGTAGGCTTTTGTTGAATTATGTAATGGTCCAAACTCAGGCAGTAGTAGATCCTGATGCAACACAACCAGGGAGCAGCTCTCATGTTTTATCTTGTGTGTGTGTATTACTTCTGATCGGTAGTTAGGCTAGTTTTACATTACTTCTGATTAGTGAATTTTCAAAGTTGGAAAATTTCCATGGGAATTTTCGGAAATTAATGGGAGTTAACGGGAATTAACGGGAATTTTCTGGGAATTTTCTGGAATTTATATTCACTGCATTCACTCAGTCATATACATATGTACATAATAAACATTTTGGTTTGTTATAAGCAGATATGCATGCAAACATGTTACATTATAATGAATTTCCAGGGAATTTTCGGGAATTTTCCCGAGTTGAGTCAAACTGTCGTGACTATTGGCATAACCGGTGTACGAAATAAGGCGGAGCAAAGGGGAGCACAGCTCCCCTGGTGGTGACATGAGCTCCCCTGGCTGGAAACATTGTGAAATTTTGGGGGAGTGGTGCCTGCTTGGTGCCGGCCAGCAGCGCACAGTGTGCGTGGCCAGCCGGTCAGGTCTGCCAGATCTGGTTGATTATTATTATCAGCTGATTATTGATTGTGTAATGCCGCAATTCGCAGTTAATCGCACTGCGCGCATTAAACAATTTTGCGGAAGCAGGAGGACGGCATGATTTATGTCGTATCCACGTTTGCGCACTGCACGCGTGACCGTGCATGTGCTCGTGCATGACCACCCGTTGTAGGATATTAATACGACCAGCAGTTATACAGCGTTAGTAAGAGGTGTAGGCTGTTAATTCAGGCATAGGACTGTGTGCAGTACTATTGTTATGGTGTGCATATGAAGTGGTTCAAACTACCCATTAAAATGCATAGAAATGCAGGAAATTGAATCGTGATGCTGATGTGACGATTGTCTGTCTCAGTGGAAGTGCTGTAGCCTAGTGGAGTATAGGCTACTGATTGATGATGATCAAATGTGCTCGAAATTATTTGCATATGTGAATCATGGTGGACAGTTGAATTTGCATTGAATCATGCAACATATTTGTTTCCACCAAAATGCAAAGTTAACAGTTTATATTTAAGTTTTATATTTAAGTTTTATTTCACACACTTGGGTATGGGGATGATGATTTTACAGTATGCTGGCATTGTGGCCTTTGGGTTAGAGGTGAGTCCTGAGTTCAGGAGATTAGGGTTTCCATTTACAAAATGGTGATATTGATGTTGACATTCATTTTATTGATTATTGTTTATTTTTGCCCCATTCACCTTAAGTTAACAACAACAAAAATGAAATTTCTTAATTTCTTAAAAGCTTAAATTTCCATGGAAACTTTTTAAAAAACCTCATTCAAATTGATGACAAGAAAAAAAAAAAGAAAATTCCCCAAATTCCTGAGCCAAATTTTCCCGGGAATTTTCGGAAAAAATTGAAAAAAAGTGACAGAAAAAATCTTCTGAAAATTTCCAATGTTCCAGAGCAAAAATTCCCACGGGAATTTTCAGAAACTTTCCGGGAAATTTACCGGAAACTTTCCACCCCTTTGCAACACTACTTCTGATTGGTTTAGCTAACTGCAGACCAGAGCGTTACATTACTTGCGATTGGTGGAACTGACTCCAGGCTCTTGGAGACTCTCATAAGAGAGGTAAACCAGAGCAGAGCAGTTCAGAGAACACACTGTAGGAGAGAGTGAAGCTGGCTCAGGGCTGTGCTGTAGGAACCAACAATAGAGGCTGCACACACTTTTCTTTCTTTCTGTGTGTCAGTGGGGGGAAACCGGTGGGAGCCGACTGTACGCCAGCTCTGCAACACAAACACACAAACTGTACTTTCCAGTGGCCTGAATCCAGCATATTAACATGCAAATTAACCCATGGAAGTGCATTCTCAAACACTTTCACAGAGGTGTAGCAGCATGATTTAAGCACTAACACAGTATTATTATGTATATTCTGTACTATTCTAAAGGGTGTTACAGGAGTTAAAGGTTCATTATGCAAAGCTGAGAGTTGACTCAAGCAAGTTTTTGTCAGTTTGGACTCAACTGACAAAAAATGGGTGGGATAATGCTGTGTCCAGGAAGAGGAAGAGTGCTCTTCAACACCCTTCCAATGGGAAGTCCCACTGGAGAGCTTGGGTATGATTTCTGAACCCATATGACGTCAAAGCAAGTTCAGGACACCAACAAAAAAAAAGTTTGTCAGGTGGAAACTGTAAACAAACAAACAAACTCAAGGTCATATTTATATTTGATCACACCCATTGTGCCATTTTTCATTTTGTGCACCTCATCATCTCAGCATCTTTTTTTTTGTTTCTGACAAAAAAAAAATGCAGGGTAAAGAACATGCAATTTTTTTTTTTTTTTAGTTTCAATAGCAGCAATCAGTAAAAGATGTTGAATTCTCTTGCGGGTGGCCATGTTTTTTTTTTTTTTTTTTTTTTTTTTTTTTTTTGTCTAAAGTGGAATTCTCTAATGCGCCCCGATGGGTACTGGGAGGTTTAAAGTGGGCACTTCCCAGGATGTCTCAAAGCACACAATTAATCAGCAAGTCAAGCTGACAGTGAGAACATTCACATTTCACTCTTATTCAAAAGTCGAAAAGGTCCTCACTTCAATTCAGTTGTAAATCATTTGCCTTTAACACACTGGCACGATATCGACGTGTGGGGGGGGGTGTAGGCGTTTTGAAATCGGCTTTCGGGAAGGCGTTGCATGTTAGAGAAAACAACCTCTATTCATCCATATGCTTTGAGTCGCCAGTGCCATGTTATGTAACTGGATCCACAGAGTAGCAGATTAAGGACTTAAGCTCATCTGTCGCTTTGCTGTTACTACTTAAATAAAACTTTAAAAAATAAACAGTTTTCTTGGCATGTTGGAATTTCAAGTTGGTATTATTAACAGCCTCTACAAAGGCGCAGCCCTCTAACTGTTGATTATGTATAAATGTACACAAGGCATTTACCTGAGCCCTCTCTGAAGCCAGGTGGGGATTGAGATTCTCCAAGATGTTGCCTGGTGAATGTAGAGTTAGATCTGCTGCTGCCTTGGCTGATACAACCTTCCCTCTGGCCACACAACTGCGAAACCTGTCTCTCTCTCTCTTCCTCTCTATCTCACTTTTTTGCCCCTTTTCATTCTCTCTCCACATGCATTTTTCCATCTACTCGTCAGTATTGTTGTCTCTCTGTCACACTCCATTTCTCTGCTTTTCTTCCTGTCTCTCTCTCTGTCTCTTGTCGTCTCCCCTGCTCTGCTGTTTTGCGAAATGTAAAACGGAGCAGAGAGAGACAGAGAGACAGAGAAAGAGACAGAGAGAGAGACAGAGAGAGAGACAGAGAGGGAGAGAGACAGAGACAGAGAGAGAGAGACAGAGACAGAGAGAGAGAGAAAGTGAGAGACAGAGAGCAGTGGGCCCTTTGAGACAGGCAGGAAGACCAAAGCAACATGGTTGGATTTTCAACATGCAGTGAGGTAGAAAAACAAATATCACGCTGAGAGGAGAGACTCAATTCATGTGGCATCAACATTACATCCAACTGTCTGCCTTTTCATTTGTTTTTTTTTTTAAATCGCAATATTCTGAATGGCAAAGACCCACCTGAGAATCACAATCATTTTTATCAATGATTCCAATAAATGCACAGGAATGAGTGCCAGTGATGTATGTGTAGGCGACCAGAATAGTAGCAGAGCAAATACTCACACATGGCACGGCAAAACAAAAAGGAACACTGCGTGATATAGACTAGGCTACATGGCTTTTGGATAATGTACAAGTAATGCAATCTCTGGTGGCCATATTGGAAGACAGCTCTTGGCCAACAATATTCAATAACAGCTGATTGTGTTTCCAAACATTGACCTGTAGGAGATCTTTAATGTATATATATCTGTGGTTCATTTCTGTATTGGTTTAAACTGGGAATGGGTCATTTAGCCACTGACATGTCCAGACGAAGCTGTGTGTACTAATGTCACCTAGCAGCTGGTTAAAACTGCAGAACGTTCTGGTTCTGTGTGGTGTAATTGTCTCTCTTCTATAGACTTCTATGTTTCTCAATAGGGGTGTGGTGGTGGACACAAAGACCTGCAAACCCTTGGGAACACATTTGGGGAATGGCCCCTCATTCTGACCCCCTAAGCTTAAGTACATATTCATGTTTGCAGACACTGTTGGGTTGCTAAAGGGAACATTTTTTTTAACTGTTAGATGCAAAGAAAAACAGTAGGAAAAAAAACAACAACTATGAGAGAGTCATAGATTCATCTGACTGGGTAATTATGCATGCTACAATTTTAATTGCAATTCCAGTAGAAACTACTTAGTGTTGTGGCAGTAAAACACATCACGAAAGGTAGGGTGACCATATTTTCAAACCCAAATATCAGGACCTTTAAGTGTTACGCACATTTATGCTCATGCACCTGTACGTGTGTAGGCATTTTCATCAGGATAGGTGATAGGTGGTGCACTTTTCCACACCATGAACACCTCAGCAAATGAAAATATGGTTTTGTCTCCCAGAATCCACCAAAACATCTTTGCAAACTGTATGATATCACTAATAAACACAAAACACAAGGCTTGCATTGTAATGTAACATATGTACAGATTGTCAGATACCTTTTAAAAGAAAACACAAGGTATTTGTCAGTGTGCACAAGGGCAGGCTGCCAGCTAAATGGCAGACTGACACATTCTTGGCCTGCTGTTTTTGCACCTTTTTGGACCCTGGCATCATTAGATTCAGTAGAAAATGCAGAGCATTTTTGATGCATAACATGTCGATGTTTGTTTAAAAATGTGGGAACGAAGAGACAGAGCAAGACATTTCTGTGAGGATCTGCTAGCAAAATCTGTGTTTAACATGACATCCCCTAAAGGTCAGATTGCTTTGACTCTGGCATCGTTAGATTCAGTCGAAAACACGGATGGTTTTTGATGAGTTACTTTCAAGTTGCAAGCATGAATAGTGAAAACTCCGGATAATTTGGTAGAGAATGTCGGAAACTGGGAGATTTTAGTGTTTTACAGATAATTGTCGAGACGTGGGACACCCAGCTCCATACTGGGGTAAACCTGGACAAACTGGGACATCTGGTCACCATCAGTAAAGGTCAGCTATGCAGTAGTGTGGCAATGTCACTATAGACACCAGTGTTGCAATGTCTGCGGGGTATTTTAGCAGTGGTTGATGGGATTAATTATTATCAGTTCCACACTATAGCTTTAAGTTTAGTGTATAATTAACTAATTAAGCTAACTGTCATTGTCTTGTACTATGCAGTGGTAAAAGCTAGCATTAGCAGTGGCAAGTAGTCACATGGGCCTTGTTCAGACTGCAGACAAATCAGATTTGTTTCTTAAATCAGGTCCTTAAGACAGACTGTCCACAATGTTATTTGCAGGTGTACTCTGATGCACTTCCGTCACTCTGGATTTGAAGGCATGTTGTGTGTCACATTGCAAATGACATAAAAAAGACAGTTTGAAATCTGATTTGAGCAGCTGGAGCAGACAGACTGAGACGCATCTGTCGAAATCTGATTGGAATTGCCTTTCAAATCACCTCCAAATGTGGTTTGTATCTGATTTGCAAAAATCATCAAAATTTCATGTGGTTTTATTGCTATCCAGACATTCTAAAATCAATCTGGATACAATCTGGATAAGGGGTGGAAGTCTGAACAAGGCCATTATGTCATTGGCTTCTGTTATTTTGCTCAATTTTTGGGAACATTTGGCCTGAGAGAACATAAAGCTGAGGGGACACAGAGTGCAGGGAACATTCTTGTGCTTCCCTGCGCTGCTAGTTAGCCAGCAGGAACAGTTTGTTCATGTTCACTGAGCTGACTCTTTTCAAACTACAACTCTTCATGTTTTGGAGTAGAGGCGAGGGCTAAAGACAAGTCACAGTAAGCTGCATTTGGAAACAAATCTGCCTTGTTATGTATTCACCTTTACTCATAATGTTATACTGAGTGGATGTGCAGTCACACTACAACTAACTCTATTTTTCAAGCCTGCATGGTTGCTATATGTTTTGACATTTTTGCACACAGCGCACCTGGACCCACAGAATGATACCAGGTGTTGTTGCCAGGACATTTGTGACACAACTGCAAAGCCTCTATGGACCGACTGTAGCTTCCATATGCACACATCACAATACACATATCAGTCTACAGCAGACCATACATGCCCTGTGGATGCAGCTGTGCAGGAGATGGTGAAAGCTGTGCATTAGACCGCTGCAGCTTGAGGGACTTTTACTGAGAGATGATATGCATAAAATAATGACTTTTATACCATATGGAGCAAACTACTGTTGTGTCTCTGCTGCATTCAGCTTCAGCACTCTGGCTCCATGCAATAACATAACATCTGCCATTTGGCAGAGACTTTAATCCAAGTGTCTCATAGTACAAAGAACGCATGCATTTTTAATAGAGCCCCTCTCACACATAGAGCCCCTAAGGTTGCTGTGTTAAGTTTCTCAGCAGCACTAGTGGTTTCCTCTGTTCATGCTGTTAGCTGCTGTATAAAGTTTCCATGTCAAATCCATTCCTAAGTGACATGACAATGCCAGATAGGTGAGGTGAGGCTGGATGTTGTGTTTAAGGCAAGAGGCAGAGAATGTTGCTTGGCAGATGAGGAGCTCATGTGTTTCTCTTCTTAATATTAATGTGCATATTATTCTGCTGCTCCAGTGACTAGTAGCGGCCTCATCAAAAGTCCTTTTAAGAGATGTCCATTCACTCGGGCGCCATCTTGGTATCTGTCCCCAGGAAATACACTCGAAAGTTCATAACCAACACAACAATAATCCTATAATAATAATCTGTCTGAACAGGGAGTTGTCTACATCTAATGTTCTGACATATTTACATCATATATTTATAAAAAACAATGAATTGGTAACAACATAAAATGTTAATAAGTTATATGAAACTAGTCATCGTCTGGGATTTTGGATAATATAATTGCATAACTGATAATATGACATAAGTGTCATCTTTTCCTGGTTTTAAGCTGCATTACAGTGAAGGGATGCAGTTTGCTGTTGTATCTGTTGTGTTAATGACTTTGCTGTGTTACCTGCTGGCTCATCATATCCACATTAGTAATGAATGTTCATCAAATCAAAGTCAACCAGATTTTCTCAGTCATTCCAAACAAATGCTGTCCTGAGTGAGTCACAGAATGAAATAATCCACTCGAGCCTCTCCTGTAATCGCCACTTGTTTTTTTTGTTTTTTTTTTTTATGAACTTTTGCTTGACCTTATAGCTTTTGTTCACATTTGCATTATAAAAGGGAAATTCCTGTGAATTTCACACATGTTGGGAGAAACTACCACCTCGACCTTTTCAGTAAACCGACTCCTGTTAATTTCCTTAAAATTTCCTCTTAAGTAGCTTCAAAGTTAAAAATATATATATTTTTTTCATATTGTAGGACAGTGTCACATCCATATTGTGTCTCTGCTTGTTGCAGCCTCATGGAAGCTCCATCTCCATCACACTGATACTGAGTGAAATATTCAAAGCCAAGATGCCATTGTTTTCTGGCTGCAGAAAATAAATAGAAAGGATCTGCATGTTTTGTGCATCATTTTAGACACATTTCCCTGGAATTCAGCAGCAGTGGAGATCTCCACTAGAATTTAAAATGAAGTTCTGTGTGTTTGAACAAAGCTCAGCCACACAGTGATCACAGATTTAAGGAAAAATCAAAGTGTGAAGGGTTAAATTTACTGAAAGTGCTTGTCATTGATGTTTATTGAATCATACCTGGGCCTAAAAACTGTTAAAGTCAGAGAGGCATATGTGTTTCTTTTAACCACATTTTTCACACACACACACACACACACACACACACACACACACACACACACACACACACACACACACACATACACACAAAACTTTGCAGAGGCAGCTGTCTGTCTTAGCCGTCACAGTGGTATCAGACACTCACATAGACAGCCAGTCAGGCAGACACACAGTGACTAACCTGCCATGAGTCCATTTCTGTGCTGCACAGAGCTTCCTTTGTCAAGCCTCTGCAGCTGAGAATAGCATGCAGGCTGTTATTATGAGAGGCTGAAGCCAACAGCACCGAACCAAGAGCTTTAATCATCTTTTCTGTTTACTGCATGTAATGTCAATTCATGTGTTGTCTCCTTTATAATCTCATATTTTCCCAGTATTATATTTTGCTTCAAGTCTTGATATTTTTGTACATTTGTATACAGGTTTTTTTGTTTGTTTGTTTGTTTGTTTGTTTGTTTGTTTTTTGTATTTGTCACATTTCCATATGGTATATGATTTTGAGACAGGCCTGTGAGAAGCCAAGTTCCTGTTTATTGTCAAAAACATAAAAACACAGCCAGTGCACCTAAATTCTATGAAAAACTTGGTATGGAATATTATAGACTATCTGAGAACCCCCACAGACCTAAATATCTACATACCAAATCCTACCTACACTCCCGTATCCCCTTATATACAGTGTAAACACATTATTTACATATACTCTGACTACACTAACCACGGCGGCATACAAGGGTCACTGTAGTGAGAAAAAAAAATTATGAAAAAAAAACCATGAATTTTTCACAATATAGTCGTAAATTTACAAGAAAAAAAACTTGCATATCCTCTGAGATTGAAATGGTAAATTTACAAGAAAAAAACTCACAAATTTATGAGAAAAAAAAAAAAGTTTTTGTTATCTTGTCTTTCTTATACTGTTACTTATAAAGGAAGCACATGGCTTGACTTTGTGAGGTTGGATCAGCCACACACTGCAGACGCTGCAGCTTGCTGTGTATCAGGCCTGCAGCTGATGACCTCATCAAATTCTACTTTTCATGGGATTTAGGAACAAGGAAATCCTGCTGATTTTAGCCCAGAATCATAATATTGTTTTCTTCTGAATCGGCCAAAGTCATGGCAATGTCTCTTCAAAGTCCAGATGCTGATTGTGATTCTGGGCTAAAATCACCAGGATTTCCTTCTTACTAAATCCCATAGTAGAAGAAAAACTAATTTTCAAAGTTTTTTCTTGTAAATTTGTGACTTTATAATCTCCGAATTTTAAGTTTCTTTCTCATAAATTTGTGAGTTTTTTCTCATAGATTTATGATTTTAATCGCAAAATTTCTGGCTGGTTATGAGTAAGCCTTACTGCATGTGGATAAAAACTATCCCTTAACTTGACTTAATATTGTTCATATTTGTCTGTAATCGAGTACATTCTGCTGCTGCACACATGCTGTAATATATCTCTGCTGGTCATTTCTATATGGCTGCTCTTTTTCTAGGGTTGTAACTCTTGATTGTGTCAACTTTTACTCCATTCTCATTTATATTCCATTCTCTTTGTATCCTATTACTATTTCTCCTAGTGATGACCCAATTTCCCTTCAGGATCACTAAAGCTGCATAAGGCAATTATTTTATGTAAAACTGCACCTGTCTTATCAACATAAATTACAAAGTGGGACTGCAACACAGAAGCTCCTGTCCCCTGTAGTCAGGCACTGCCATCCTGTTTGCCCAAATTAAATGCTGGTATCAATGCGGTCACTGCTCCATGCAGGAAGTCTGAATCCAAACTTCAAAGTGGAATACCAACAGCAGTGAACGAGGCTCCATCCAGAGACAGCTGGACTGATCAACATGGCATCTTTTTGGGTCGATGATATTGGCACATCATGGGCATTGGCCAATATCAGCTTTAAAATGAAATAATGGCTTAGGCCCAAATTAAAATTCAGATATGACATGGCGATATGTGAAATAGATCAAATTTGCCCTGGTTGTGGCTGTTGTCTGAAGAGACAACATTTTATAAAGTAAATGTTATATGAAAATAAACATGGCATGTTTTACACAACCTAAGCTGAGTACATTTTCTTATTTAGCCCAGTGAATGTGTACATTTTGAAAAGTGTTGTATTTTATGTCTGCATCTGCCATTGGGCCATCATTATAAGAGTTGGCATAATAAAGTTTTTTTCCACTACAGGAGAGACTTGATTAAAGTTAAAGTTAATTCCACAAAAGGAGAGACTTGACTTTCTCTGCTCTTAGGTGGAAGAAAACAAATATATATTAATATTTGCAATTTGCCAAAAGAGTTGGGAAATATCAGCATTCCAACATTATTGTGTGTCTCTACTTCTTTGGCATCCACATTACCTCACATATTTCATACAACCCTTTTCATTGGGTAGCATGACAGCAGGTCCAAATTTATGTTTCTCGACCTCACCTTTGTTGCAGTGTTGTGTTGTCTAGTTTCCTGGGTGTGATGTGAGTCTACTGCTCCATATCCTGATGGCTAGAATACACTCTAAAGGCTAAATTATACTTTTTGCTTGTATCTGCATGACATAAATTTCATCACTACCCAAGTCTGCAGATGTCCGCACACTAGTGTCAGCCTCCCTCCCAGATTGAGTCACTGGGTTGACTGTCCGCATTGGCAAGCACAGTGACTCTGATTTCAGACACAAACTACACGCCTCAACAAGGCATCACATTTGATGTTTGGCATGGAAAAGCTTCCTTTGCAAAAAACTAGTAACTACAGCCATCAGATGAATGCATAGGTGGAAAGAGTACTACAAAATGTTTCTCATGTAGAAGTACTGTTGCTCTGCTGGTATTTGACTACAATAGAAGTAGAAGTAGTGTTCCTCTGCTGGTATCTGACTGCAGTAGAAGTAGAAGTAGTGTTGCTCTGCTGGTATTTGACTACAATAGAAGTAGAAGTAGTGTTCCTCTGCTGGTATCTGACTGCAGTAGAAGTAGAAGTAGTAAAAATGTCCTGCAGTGAAAGTCCAAAGTGTCTCATTTCAAATGTCCTGGCAGTAAAAGTGACTGAGCTCCTTTTCCAAACAGTAACTGTGTTAGCTGGGATCTGTTCCATGCAGTTAGAGAGAACACGCAAACTACATTCTTTTAAAGGGGCATTACGCTCAACTGAAGCGAGGACCCTGTAGACTCAACTGACACGTGGAATAAGCATGTAATATGATGGTTGAGTCTACATAGATCTCATTGTCAGGCCAACTCACTGGTTTTTCCCCCTTTTTTTGACACTTATTCCACATTTTCACCAGCTGAGTCTAAATAGTCCTTGCTTCCATCAACCATCTGCAGTTTTTCATGGTGCAGTTTTTATTGTGAAATTTGGAAATGGCAAGATGTAGAACTGACAAAGTACAATAAGGTTCCTCTTCTTGTCTTTGCTGACTGAGCTTTTGTTGTGAAATATTCCAAAATCTGTCATTGATCATTTGTTGTCTGTAATGGATCTGATTTAAAATGTAGTCCATTATTAATTACTCCATTACAGTAACATGAGTAAATGTAATTTGTTACTTCCACCTCTGAATAAATTAAGTACTGTAAAAGTGTAAAAGTATTAAGTCTCCCAAAATGGAAATCCTTAAGTGCTAGTGCCTCAAACCTGGACTTATTTTGTTACTTTCCACATCATACTTTCCACCTTTGAGCATCATGCCTCCACCAGGTGGGATACCCCCTGCACTGCAAGTGGAGTCGCTGTGATTTGTTCCCCTCCCTCTCTGGTCAACACATGAACATAATCTCCCACTGACCAGCAGCTGCATAAAAGCTGGCTAACTTGCATTTTATAATTGAAGACTGGAGGAGGAGGAGAAGGGGGAGGCAAAGGGGAAATTGAATTGTGTTCCTCCTCTGTCTCACTGCCAGAACTCGTCTTATCAGGAGCCTACAGATTGAGACGACAGAAGGATAGGAGTAGATTGCCCCAGTCCCTGTAGTTTTTGTCATTTATTGTTTATTGGTGTAAAAAATGCATTGTGTTGCACACATTTAGGCAGGAAGCCTAAGGGGGGAGAGAGAGAGAGGGAAAGTGAGGCAGAGACAGAGACTTCGAGCACTGATTTGGTTTGCTTGCGACATGTTGCCCTTGAGGACTCGCTCATTATAATTCACTCAGTTAAATGCCTTACATGTAAAATGAGGATGAACTGCAATGAAAAAAAAGCCCAAATCTCTCTTTGTCACCTGAAATATCCATTTATCTTCAACAACACAACTTGCCAAATAAAAGAAAAGGCTGGTGTACTGAGACAAGGCCTGGAAGCTGAGCGAAGAGGATTATCTTTAATTAATAATCTTAATCCCTGGTTTAATGTAGGACAAGACAGAAGCAAGATCAGATGCAAGAAAATCATGTGCAAGTAGGATAGAGAGGGTTTTAGGGAGGGGAATGGAAGGTACTGTAGCTAAATAAAATATAAATAACACTAAATTGAATTAAATTAAATTAAAACTAAAATAAGATCACATAGCAGGGTTTTGCCGGTTCTGGTTGTCAAGGCCCTATTCCTCAGGGACTTGTACCCAGTCTCCACAGAGAAATGGGATTTGATTGTTTTCAATCAAAGTAACAAGTGGAAGAAATAATTATTTCATGGAAGAAATAAGTAACTTTTTATGCTGAAAATACTAACATTAATGTTGGAGCCCACCAGCTGGGTTTTGGGATTTGACCCAAGGTTCGTGTGAAGTGCCTGTCAGTGCCTAAAACCTCCATGGAGAAAATGTTTAATTTCTCCCTACAGGAAAGTTTCCACTCATGGCTGTGTTGCTGCCAGCTGCAGCCTGTCACTTGCCTGTCGTCACAACAGTGCCACTGCTCATTTTTCAAATCATGCAATGAAAACTCAAGCAAGTAAAGTAAGGCACAGTTTTTCAAGCTAGAATGGGGTTTTCAAATTTCAGTGAGACATAGACCCCCATTTGAAATGATTTTGCCCCACTGGGACCATTATATGAACAGATATTTTGGTTTGTGAGCATACATGAACATGCATGGACTATATGCCTGCCCGCAAATAAAGAAATGCACAAAACAAAATTTGACTTCTCATCAAGGTATTTAGCCCTTATCAGTATAAGTTATTTTAACCATCTATCATACCCAGCAACCAAAACCACCAGTAACAGCCAATAACTATCAATAGTGGCTTAATGACACATCTTCAGTGTGCAAAACATCAGTGCAGAAAACAACATATGAAAATCAGTACAGCAAATTTACATTAAGTTATAGGCTTATTAAAAAAAAAAAATAAATAAATCCAAGCGTAGCCCATTGTGTATTGCAAAGTAGTGGCTTTCCTATCGTATCATTGGGACAAGTAATTCTTGGTTCTGTTGGTCACACACAATTTACAATTTACAACCCTTTAAAACACAGCAACAAACCCATTCTCAGTTCTCCACAGAAATTGAAAATGAACAAGGACCAGTGTACCTGTCTGAATTAAAAAAAGAGGAAAGACAGACAGAAAGAGAGAGAGAAAGAACACAGTTATATATATTAAAAAATAATAAAAATAAAAAAATAAAAAAAATAAAAGTCCCGGCCATTTTTTGAAAATTCCAAACAGGCCTTGTGTTCAGGTGTGTTTTCATCAGGGGTGTAACATCCACTCTTTCCAGAATCTGACAGTGGACATGCATTGAAGCTGTGGATGTTAGTCTCTTTTGAGTCATGGAATTCTTTAGCCAAGTTTTTAGTTGCTGAGCGGTAGAACTGCTCAGAGGAGGCCAGGGACACTGCAGAGACAAAGTTCACAACATTTTCCACCTCTCTCAGAACTTTTCTTGCAACATCAACATCAACATGCAACATCAGTGGTCATCTTGGATCTCCTGACTTTGGCAATATCGCCCAGGAGTGTGAGCTGCAAATGCAGGCAAGGCTTGTCAAGCCTAAGGCACTAAGGCACATTATCAGTGCAATAATAACATAAATGAATAATAAATGCAGCAATAAATGAAGGATAAACCATGTGTACGTATTATGAGAATTTACTGCACATTTTAAGGGTATTGTCCATGTGATGTGTGTGGTGTGAAATGAGTTATGCCATGACATAGTTTCTCCCCTCCCCAGTGTCCAATGCCACTTGTCTGATGGTGGCTGGGAAGAAGCTATTGTGGAAGCGTGCCGTGCAGGCCCTGATGCTCACTGGCCCGCTGTGTCTCAGGTCGTAGCCCAAGTTCCCCCACCGAAACAGAGCATGTGCTGGGTGATGTCTGTCTCTCAGAATGCTCTGTGCTTTCCACACCGGTCTCCATAGATGGTAGGCCAGAGCCGACAACTCTCTCTGCAGCTCTGATGACCCACTGGAGGGATTTTTGCTCAGCCAGGGTGGTGTTGCCATACTACACTGTGATGGTGCAGGTGAGGACGCTCTCAACAAGTCCTCTGTAGGCTTGGGTGAGAGGCTGGTGTCCAAGTCCAGCCTTCTTTAGCACCCTAATGAAGTTCAGCCTCTGCTAAGCTTTTTTCACTGTGGATGTAGTGTGTTTGGCCCAGCTGAGACTCTCTGAGATGTTCAGGCCCAGGAACTTGTAGCTGTCAGGCTGTTCCACCATGGTCCCTTTGATGGTGAGTGGCTGCAGAGGTTTGGCTCGTCTCCTGAAATCTATAATGAGTTCTTTTGTTTTGTCGATGTTGAGTACGAGATCATTGTCCTCCCCGTAGACAGTGATTTTATGAACCAGTTCCCTGTATGACGACTCATCCCCCCCTCTGATGAGACTGAGAATGGTTGTGTCATCTGCATATTTAATGATGATGTTATTGTCCTGGGTGGAAGTGCAGTCATATGTGTAAAGTGCAAAGAGTTTGGGGCTGTGGCAGCAGCCCTGCGGGGTTACAGTACTCACTGTTAGTGCTGTAGAGACCTTGTTCCCCATCCTCACCATCTGTGATCTATCTGTGAGGAAGTCTAACATCCAGTTGCGGGTGGGTGTTGGTATTCCCAGGTCTGCTAGTTTCACAGTGAGCTTCATCGGCTTGATCGTATTGAAGGCAGAGCTGTAATCCAGGAATAGGAGCCATGCATATGTGTTGGCGCCTTCCAGATGTTGCAGCATGTTGTGAAGTGCTATGGCCACTGCATCATCTACTGATCTGTTTGAGCAGTAGGCAAACTGAAGGGGGTCTGAAGTGTTTGGAACCACAGAGAACCACAGAGTTGATGTGATTTAGTACCATGCTTGTTTGTCACCTCTCACTAGCTGTAGCACAGTATCTCTTCAACCCACTGAGATCATTCTGATCAGAGATTCCAGCCTAACTCTTTACATGGAGGCTAAATGAACTGATCTGATAATGTGTGTTTACATGCACCAAAGTATTTAAACAGAACAGAAAAGTGGTTCCATCTACTGGGAAGCAACTAAGTTTCTGGAAATAAAAATATAATATAAATATAATCCAGGTTAAGTCATGTTGGCCAGGGGTGGCGCCCCCAACAGGTTGTCCATAAAACTGTAAAAATGAAACCTGTCTGGCTGGTTCGGACTTTTAGCCTTCTAACAGGCTATTGGGCTGATGAGTGGAATATTAGGGACCATGTAAACACAGCTACTGTTGTGTCTAGCTCCAGCATTTTAATTATCCCCAAAAGCACAGAGAATTATGAACAGACACGTTTGCTGGCCTTTGTCTGCACTTGTTGTCAACAACCTCATCCATTACAATTAGTGACTATAACAGAGCCTTGCGCTCCGCTGATTCCCTTATTGTGACTGAAACGTCCTATACGAAGTTAAGCATATCTGCTACAAGGTGCACTTCTTTTGCAACCTCTTGCAAAACCAAATGTAGTATATGATCATGGTGATGGATATAAAGAGGGGTTCGGCACTACTCTTCCCGTTTGGCTTGTGCAATCTAAGCAAAAATCCCTGCAGGCATTCCATTGGCAAGATTAGCTGCATGAAAACATCTCTAATGGAGGAAAACTGTCTCTGCAGTGGAATCAGGGGCATTGTAAAACCTGAGGAAAATGTTCTGTGCTGTTAGACTTGAGTCGATATATTGTATACAAATGGAAATTTGCCCCAGTGTACTGACATTAATGATTCCATCAGCAGTTCATCCATACAATGCACACTGTTGTTACTCAGGCACTATTTCGCTCTGAATAGCACGAGCAAATATTCCCAATATTCCATTATTTCTGAATGGCAGCATCCAGTAGTTTCTTCTCTGAAGTCACTTGCAGGCTCTAGGCAAATCATGCATCCACTCCATTATAAGTTGCCAGAGAACTCCATCTTGATGGCAGTGGCCTCTTAGTGGAGGTCCCTCTTGCCCAAGAAACTTAGATACCAGGGCCACAAAAAGCTAAAAACATAATCTTCATCAAAGATGTTGTGCAACCACTTCTACTTTGTAAACCAGCTTGCCAGAAAAGGTCTTTCATTTCTGTCCAGAAAAGTTTGTACTCAGCTGACATGGCTCCTCCATTCCAGTAGTGGGTGACTCAAGACATAAAACATTAGCTGCTGTGTTACTTCCCGATGGACAGAGATCAGCACCTCTAAGTCCACTCTGGGTAGTGACCAAAAGAAATAGATTGCGGATACAAGTGGTGGAAATGAGTTTCCTTTGCAGGGTGGCTGGGTGCACCCGTAGGGATAGGGTGAGGAGCACAGACATCTGCAAAGAACTCGGAGTAAAGCTGCTGCTCTTCTGCATTGAAAGGATACAGCTGAGGTGGTTCAGGCATCTAATCAAGATGCCTCCTGTGAGGCGTGAGGAGTTCTGGCCATGACCACCTGGGAGGAGATCCAGGGCAGACCCAGGACACACTGGGGGAATTATGTGTCCTGGTTGGCCTGAGAACACCTTGGGATCCTCTGAGAGGAGCTGTTGGATGTGGCCATGGAAAATATCGTCTGGGCTGACCTCCTCAGCCAACCCAGTTCCAGATAAGCCATTGACAATGAATGAATGATGAATGGCTTACGGGAGGAGAGAGGGTGGGGGGTGGGGGGTGCTGTCTGCTGTGCAGTTTGAGATGGAGGTTCCTCCATAGTTCTCATTCCAGAGGCCACTGGGTTTGGGGAAGATGACTTTGGTGTTGCATTAGAGTGCAACATGTTGATATTTTCACAATAGGACAGTTCCTTGTGCTGATTTTGCTGTTTTGAAGCCTCTTATTAAAAGGAGAGAAGAAATTATTTTGCCATCATAGTCTTGCTGCTGTTGCTCAGTGTCCCACAGTGTCATCATTTAAAACCAAGTTTTTCCACACATTTTTTGCAATATTAATATTTAATTTTTTAACAGGATTTGTCACCACACACATCTTAACAAATTTTCGAGTGTAAAAAAAAATAATGTTTCATTCACAAAAAAATTTGCAGTTCCCACTTTTGGCCCTCCTGGGCAGCCAGCAGAGGGTGCTGCAGCACCCTCAGCACCCCCTTCCTGTGCTTCTGTTTAAATATTAAATACTTGTGAAAGAATGTTTAGATACTTGCGAATGAAGCTTGTGAAAGACATTTAAATGCATTTAAACACAAATTGGTCTGACATTTAAATATATAATTTAATAATTATAAATATAGCTGTCTTGTAATTTAAAATTTGTATTAATGTTATTGTAATTTTTTTTGCTCATTTGCTAATTACCTTTCTCCCCCATATATATATATATATTTTTAAATAAATCAAGTGAATTTGCTCAAAGGGTTCAACTGTTTAGATATCATGCTTGAAAGCTGATAAGATTAAACCATAAAGAAGAACATGTTAAAATGATCCCTCATACATTTTCTGCATTGTAATCATTTCTAGTGAATACAATTACAGTGAACTGAAACTATTCCACATTTTCCTGAGGACCCCCAGGAAGCCCCTCAAGGTCTCTGAGCTAGAATAACAGGGTGTTTTGGTCTGCTGTGAGACTTTTGACCTGCTCCCTGTTGGTTGCTCATGATGTTGGTGTTGGATTTGGATCTGCACCTCTTAGGAAAGAAGAAGAAAACACTACAGCACCTCTGCAGACCCTCCCTCCATCAGTGTGTGTTTGTGTGTGTGTGTGTGTGTGTGTGTGAGAGAGAGAGAGAGAGAGAGAGAGAGAGAGAGAGAGAACTACATTCTCAGCAGGAGATTATTACACAGATGCCTGGAAGGCATCAGTCGCCTAAATGACTCTTAGATTGAATTTGTGTGTATGTGTGTTCTTCTGTACTGTGTGTGAAAGCGAAAGTGTGTGTTTGTGTATGATGCTGTGCACATTCAGCATGTTTATGTATGTGTGTGTGTGTGTGTGTGTGTGTGTGTGTTCCATGAATGCTGTGCCACCCTGAGGAAGGCAGTCATTTAATCTATTATTCAGCGCCGTTACTAAACACATTAATTAGAGCCTGAGGTTAAGACGGGTGTGCCGTGCAATGCATCAGCTTTCTGGGTGGTCAGGTGAAAACCCCATATCTCCTGTCTCTTTATCTAAACTGACCGACTCCATTGTCCCCTGTGGACTGACACTCATTGACCCTTTGTCTTATGAACCTCGTCAAAATCTTTTGTACATTTTCAACAATGTATTTGTCAGTCTTACGAGTTTTGCTAAATTCCTGAAAAGTTGACATTTTGAGAGAGAGTTTTACCCGTCAGTGGCCATGCACTGGGGATTCCTTCTTACACAATACTGGCAGCCATATTGGAGGTCCTCAGCTCAATAGTTTTGAACAACCGTCTGCATTTCTAAATGTTCAACTTGGCTGTCTCAGCAGCACTCAACAGACATGGTTCATGTGTTTTTGACTGGGAACTGATCATTTTTACGGTAATCATGTCTGTGATTTTGTGTTTTGTGATACCTTTAGCTCACTAGTGAGCTAACCATAGTATCTGCACAGCTAACCATCACTGTGATGATGTTAACACATGGATTTTGCACCCTAACAGATGTTTCAAGTGTCCCGGGCGGGGTTATCCCAAGATCTATGTTCCGGTAGCTCTATGTTCTCTCAGCTCTATGTTCCAGTAGCTCTATGTTCCCTCAGCTCTTTGTTCCTTTAGCTCCATGTTCCCCCCACTCTATGTTTCCTCAGGTCTATGTTCCTACAGCTCTGTATTCCCTCAGCTGAGTTTAGATCATTTAAAATGAACTGAGGCAAAACAGAGCTGAGGGAACATAGAGATGAGGAAACTTGGAGCTGTGGGAACACAGAGCTGAGGGAACATAGAGCTGAGGGAATATATATTGAGATTAGGGTCTAAAGGAACAAATGTGCTGAGGAAAAATAGAGCTTAAGGAATATAGATATAGAGCTGAGTATCTACAGGAACATTTTGGCTAAGGAAAAATAGAGCTGAGTGAACATAGAGCCTAAAGATCATAGATCTTAAGGAACACAGGGCTGAGGGAACATAGAGCTGAGGTAATATATAGCACTGAGGAAACATTTGGGATGAGGGAACATAGAGCCGGGGGGACATTCTTATACTTCCCTATACTGACTAGTTAGTTAGCTAACAGTGTGTTCAGGTTAACTGAGCTGACTCTTGTCAAGCCACAACTCTTTGTGTTTTTGAGTAGAGACTAGGGCTAGAAATAAATCTACCTCATCACACTACTCACTTTTATCCATAACATTACCCACACTACCACAAGCTTTTTCAGGTATGTGTAGTATTTCAGCCTGTTTTCTTTATATTCCCTCATTACTAGGAAACAGTGAGGTCTGTGGTAGACCTCCATGATACTGTTAGCTGTGGTTGCTGGGAGATTTGTGACACAACTAAGAAACTTCTGTTGAATAAGTCCGACACCAGACTGACATATCTGAATTATCTATGGCGAGTGCAAAAAAAGCAAACTTTCCAGAATTTGCTTGCTGCCTTGTTTCAACATATTTATACTTGTTTTGAGAAAAATCACGGGAATATTTGTTCCATTGACTGCCTGGCTGCCGTGACCTTTGACCTTGACCTCCTTACTGTGGGTTGCTTGTAATGCTGTTGATGTAGTAAGCTTAATCTACCATTGCACCCTTTGTAGGTCACTTTGGGTAAGAGCACTGCCTAAAAATAATTAGCACATACTGTAAATAAAGCATGTCATTATTAGTTGTTTGCAGTGTCAGTGATGTGGGAATTTAAGTTTATTCTCCGGCTGACCTAATTGGAAGGCGTTCTGGAAAAGAGCTTTGGCTAAATGATGAAAATGCAAAACGATGGAGTGAAATAGTGACCCGGTCTTCTGATATGTGTCTCCGGGCCGTCCTGTCTCGTCTTTTCAGCACAAGTGGATGAAGAGTTGAGCTGTAGGTTGTTGTGAATAGGAGCAGTGGAGGATGACAGCAGTAAGAGCTCCTGGTTAATAGAGCTCCTCATAAAACCCTGCTTACATCCCTCACAAGGGCAGTCCTTTCTCTTTTCCTCTTTCTTTCTTTATTTAGAAAGCATTAGAGAGATTATAGTGACTGCACTTTATACAGATAGCTAGCTAGCTAGCTAGCTAGATAGAAGGGTGGATAGACAGATAGATAGATGGATAGATGAATAGATAGATGGATGGGTAGGTCTGTCAGAAGGATGAACAGTGCTGTCAGTAGCTGTGGTCTCAGCTGTCGGCTCCGTGGCGGTTGTCATCGTCTCAGGGCTGTGTTTAAATAAAGCTCTGTCTAAAAGCCTCAGGTGGCGAGAAGCTAGATGTCTGACTCAAGGACTCTCAGTGGGTGAACGGTTTGTCAACTCGCTCTATATAATGTAATGCCAAGCCTTTTGTAGTACATTTTTTTCAAATTAATATTCATGATGAGTGGGCGAGCCCAGGACAGCTGTTTGCTCTGTTGTCAAGTCAGTCACTTGATAAAAACATGACGGTTATAAATATACATCAGTGATGATGACAGGAGTCATTATTATTTATCGATTATGGGTGTTAATTGGATCTGGCAAGGTATAGCGCGTCCATGGTGGGCATCCATATAAAGCTTATAGCCTTAGTGAGTCCAAATGTGACTGACTTTGTATCACAATAATGTAAAGCAAAGATGGAGAAAAAGAAATCTCTGGATGCAATATTTAAAAAAAAAAAAAAAAAGCCTAATACATACAGTATATCCATACATGCATTGACCCTATTAATAATATAGCCATGTCTTTTTTTTTTTTTTTTTTTATGAGCAACTGTTCCACTTGTAGCCAGAAATTTAGTGTGCTCATACTTATGTCTTAGGACATTTTGGTTGCAAATGACATGATATTGAGGGAATTTACATTGCTTAGGACTTAGCGAAGCGGCACCACTGGCACTGGTAGACTAGAACAGAATAGAATAGAAAAGAATAGAATAGTTTGACAATAGATTTTCTAATTCAATGCACAGTTCTCAAAGACACTGGCGTTGAGCTTGTGGATAAACACACTTACCTAGGAATTGCCCTGTGCAAATTTTGAGGTCATTACCAATGTTGCCTGTAGGAATGCACAGCAGACAAGATCATTCAATATTAATTCTGTTAGGATATCTGTTTTATAAGGCTTTTATAGAATCTGCCTCAACATTTGGGATGGTCTCCTGGTTCGGCCTTTTGAGTCTCTACAACAGGGAACACAGTTGGTCATCCTGTGAAAGTGGACCACATTATCTGTGTGGGATGGGCCCAGATGCCTGATGTCTTTGACAAAACAAGTGATCACAAAGCCTAATGCCAGTTTAGTTTGTCTTGGCCACCCTCTGCAGAATTTCATTTTTTCCTCCTAGGGCAATGTCTTACAGTGCCAAAGGGGAACACTGAGGTTTAGACCCTCTTTTATTCCTTCAACTACTAACCTGACCAACTCATTGAGGAACATGGCAATATTTTTATGTTGTAGTGATGATGTATTGATGTTGAGTGATTAATTGATGGCATGTGATTTATGCAGCTGAACTGAACTTAGCTGAATTGAACTGTCATTTATTGTTTACAAAAGTGGAACTTCAGCTTTGCCTTCATTTCTTCCCTAAATTGACATATTAAAAGACAAAACACTTTCTATGAGGTTTTTGTAGGCTTTCTCTAAAATATCCTTACTGACTTCATTAAAACATAACGTCCTTAAAAGATGCAAGTGCTCCATTGTTTTCTGCTAGGATTGTGTGCAGTTAGGACTGATTCCTGTACAAGATTATCTGTTTAGAACTGACCCTTAGAACACGCTTCAGTGTCATATATGTGGACAGTATGTATGTTTTTTGAGTACATTTTATATCATTTGCTGCAAGCATTATGCTCCATTTGGGTGATGAAGATTGACTTGACTAGAGCTGCACTACAAAATTTGGATGTAAATTATCTGAGTGGTCAACAAAAAACAAAAACACAGATATATTACAACACGTTACACACAGTGCTCATTAACTGTAGCCAGACAAGAGTTTGTCCTGTCATTCAATAAATGATGTAACAGTTTGTTCATTCATCAGCCAGGCAGCATAGGAGTGGATCCAGAGTCCACATCATGTCCAGGCCACAGCGCTGCAGGTGATGGACCTACAGAAATAACTGCACAGCTTCCCAAGGCTCACAGTGGCTGTCGACTCTCCTCGTCGTGGCTCACTTTGATGCAGGGCTCTGTCGTTCCGATGGCACAACACTGCTAATGCTAAGAGACAGATACCTCGTTAGCATGATAGCATTCACCTTAGGGCAAAGGTCTATTGTTAACATAATAGCATGGCCTAGAGGGACGATTCTTTGTAGTGCTACCATGATAGCCAGGCCCAGAGGGAATGCTTCTTTCGAATGTTAGCGTGATCGCATCACCCAAAGTGAGCTGTTATTTTGGATGCTATCGTTACAGCATGGCTCAGAGGGGTCATGCTTGTTGTTAGCATGCTAGCGCTGTGCCTGCATCAAGGACACAGAGAGGACAGAGAGCCATGGATCAATGTTTGTCACTGCAGCCATGGTAGATTTAAGTGCATGTGCCAGTGCCACTCTTAGTTTCACATCAGCACAGTCTTCCACACTCTGACCTGGTAGCTGACCAGTTCAGTCACAGCACTGACTGCCACTCGGCAGCCCGGGGTGAAGCGTCTTCCTCAGGGGCACCTCTCGACAGTCGCCGCTGAAGGAGGAGTGATTCTCTCACCAGTCTAACCTGCCTCCAGCTGTGCAGTCCCCACAGAAAACTGTCTCAATAATAACTCGCATTCCAGTCCAAGAAAAATGAAGAAAGCCATGGGGTTTGATTTGAATTTATAAAAAGCTTCAATCAGTAAACAACTTACAGACTTCAAAACCAGATTTTCACAAATATATTCCTCCAGTCAGGACAGCAGTCAACCCTTATCTTTTGTTGCAAGGGCTGATGCGTTTTGTTGCTGTGCTCTGGCATTTAAAAATAGGCCTATATGCTGATGGCTTGATGGGGGTGCATTAAGAGGCCATAACTGCGACACCACAGCTCTGATTTTAATGAAACTTGAAGAGATGATGCATCCTCCCACTGACTGGCCCAAGGAGTGCCTGCTTCATTTGGGGTTCAACATGTTTATTCATTAATATTATGTCTTTCCCCAGCACGTCTACATTATGCATAATTATCCGTAAGGTCACAGGAATATTTATTCCATCTGATATCTGAGCGCTGTGAACTTTGATCCTTGACCACCTTATTTGTTCCTGGCAATTATTCAGTTCAAGGATGTTATCATGGCACCTGCAGTAAGTTGTGCTGCGTTCTGTGTAAATTTAAAGTAAATTTACATGTCATTATCAGCTGCTTGTAATTTTTTGGCAATCCAGGAATTCAAACTTGCTGTGGAAAACAATGTAAGAGCTGAATGTTTAAATGTAAATGCAAATTTTAAAGTGGTGCTGCAGACTGATGTAGATGTGGCCCAAAAGACCTGAAAATAAGCACTTTGCGATTTACAGAATGACTAGCGGAGCTTGGTGTAGCTCAGGAGCAAGTATTATTTTGTCTAAGACCTAATCCCTGGCTGTGAAAAGAGCTCAGCGTGAACAGTAATTTGATTATAGACATTGTGTGTCTGGGGATTTTCCATGGATGTATTTGTATGAAATAGGAGACTATACTTTATCAGCAGTACAGTAGCAGATAAATCAGCAGCAGAGATTATGGCAGTCAACCATGAAGATAAGAACACTTTAGCGACTGTTAAATGTACATCAAATGGAGATTTCGTTCTGGCACGGGGCGCACTGAGGATAAAAGACAGCCACAGTGGTGCATTTACATACATAGCAGAATATAAAAGCAGATACAACAATAAGCACGCATGACAAATGACGGGGTTTAGGAGCTTCAGAGATGGCAAAACTGGTGGTGGGGGGAGTAGTACGTGACTTGGTTTCAAAACAGATAAAGAAGAGTCTTATTCACTGATGGTTTATTAACTGCTGAAACAAAACAATTCGAAAAAACAAAAGAAAAGAGGAGAAGAAAGGAAGGTGGGATGACTACTTGTTATGAATGCAAATGAAGTCTAGTCATGTTCTGATATCTTAATGTGGGGATTATGAAAATTCTGGGGAACCACACCGATCCATAACCAAGGACGGGCCTTGAGTCCCCTGGCCAAAACTTTAGAGGCCCCCCTTCATCCCCTGGACGCAACGCACACATAAGAACACCATAAAATGCTTATGTCATGGGTATTTAGTTAAATTTGTTCAAAACCTGTATTATGCTGAGGATCAAATTTTGGATTTCCAATTTTTGGATTGATTTCAGTAGTTGTGTTTACTTAGCCTACGCTAAACTGCTCTCACTGTAAGGCGTGTGTTACATTCTATACTCACTCACTGTAATTACATGCACGTTAGGAATCAGCAGGAGCTCCGATCACAAGTCCACGAGCTGGAGGAGATCAAGGATTACAGCTCCATCCCAGAGCTGCACAAGGCCTCATACAGGCTGATGTGGCTGCAATCAAAGAATAGAACCTGATGAAACCATCACTGATATTTATTATGTGGGTCAATATATAATTGCGGGACTTTTTGAGTTTGTAAATTTCTGGAAAAAAAGTTAATTTTTTTCCAATATATTTATTTTTTTCCTTAAAAAGTACCCCTGAAATGTTATGTTTTTAGCAATTTCCAAGCTCAAGCTCATACTGTGATATTTATTTAAAAATAGAGATGTTAACTGATTATTTGGTCAACTATGTTACAGACAAAAACAGTAAAGTTTTAACTTTGGATACACACCAGATATTAAAAAAAAGAATTGTTCCTGGAAGAATATTTGTGCATTTACCTACATGTTTAATTGAAATCCCCAATTAATAAAGAGAATTACCTTTTTTAAAAATTCTAACCCCTTATTTCAGAGAATGCATTTAATGGTCTAGATATTTTCTCCAAAATCATCTGAAATAAAGGGTAGTAATTTTCTTAATTCAGTTATTGTGAGCTACGTACTTCACAGCTGCTAGGTTTCTAATCATTTACCTAGTGTTTAGGGAACAATTAAATATTATTTTTCAATAAAAACATAATGGTAACTTAGTTGACAGCATGGTATCATAGTTGACAAAAGTAACAGAGTTGACTGGACATTAAAAAAATATAATGATTTCTTTAGCATAGACCATAATCATGAACTAAATTAACTATTTATTATTATTTTATGTTAGCAAGCTGCATATTCCATCTCTTGCATTTAATTAAAACCATTTGGTATCATTGTGACATAACAAATAATACGACTAGTTTGTATGGATCACTTGCAAGTTTTTCCCGCAGTAGCCTAATGTTGTGGGCTAAAAACATGTCAAATGAAGTCAAGTCGCCTCCTGCCTATTGCATCGAATTGTTTCAACACTTCCTCGCTGTCAATTTCCATATCTGTATGAATGTTCATGAGGGCAAGTCCAGTGAGTCTTTTGTCGGTCATTGCGCCACCATCTCTGATGAAAGTGGTGGCTGGCAAGCAGAAGACAGCTGAGCATCATTGCTTCTGGGCTTTTTGGATATGGATTGAAATAAATTCAGCTGTTTGAAGCTTTGCTTCATACTTAATGTACTTCAAAACACTTGGTTTTGGAAGGCCATCCAGCTGCAGACATGATGGCTGGATGCTGCGTGTCACTACCATCTAGATCACCTGTCAGGATACTCTGTTGTTCTGTTGTTGTCATTTGTCCCAGTTTGTCCTTATCTCGTTGTCTCTGTCTCTTTGTCTCTCTCTCTCCCATCTCCACCCAACCGGTAGAGGTAGATGACCGCCCGCCCTGAGTCTGGTCCTACCTGAGGGTTCTTCCTGTTAAAGGGGAGTTTTACCTTGCCACTGTCACCAAGAGCATGCTCAGGAGGGAATCTGTTGGGTTTCTTTGTTTTTTTCTTCTGTAATTTGTAGAGCGTGGTCTTTACCTGCTCTACCTGTAAAGTGTCATGAGATAACTTTGTTGTGATTTGATGCTATATAAATAAAGACACAACTCGAGTAGTACTTGCTGACTGCTTTTGCTGACTGCTGTGCAACAATTTGGAGGCTGCAGGCGCCAATGAATAAAAGTGCTTTAAATTTAGTGCAAATCTTAACCACAATAGCACATTAAACAAAGCAGTGCTCCATTCAGTCAAAATTCAGTCAAAAAGTATGCCTCCCATTTTGTGGCGTCGCCATCTCTCCGTGCACGGTCACGACGCTGCTTTTCTGCAGCAGATAGTGGCATTTTCCTGAAAAACAGTGTTTTTTTTTATTTATTTACTGCAAATGTATTATATTAAATGAACTCCTGAAAACTACAAAAAAGTGTCAAGAACATATCACAGACACGGCGCCCTGCACACGCTTATCACGCACTGCGCTTAGGGCACCAAGTGCCTGGGGGGGGCACCAAAAAAAAAAAAAAACAAGCTCGTGAAAAATCATCATAATAATAGTAATCATAATAATGATATATTTAAAATTGTGTAAAGTGTGTAAAACATGTTAATAGATATAAGCAATAAAAAAATAACATAGACTTATTTGCTCGAGAAAAACATGAATCTCCTCTGCGGCCCTCTCCCCAGCCCACCTTTGGTGCCCCCCTCCCCCATCCCCTAGTGGTTTGCTCCATTACGCTTCAGACCTTTATTTTTGGACATGTCATCGAAAAGGCAACAAGAGTCGGGGGCGGAAAAGAGGAAAAGAAAGAAACAACGAGATGATGCTCGCGCGTCACTTGCAGGTAAGACAATAACAAATGTTAATTTTGTTACTTTTAGCCCTAGTATGCATGTCTATGCTCGTGCCAGATAATACTACCATCAACAACCTTTGTAACGTTAGCTCCCACTAGCCATGTTCAGATGTAAGTGTTACGTTTCAAATAATTGATGCTGGGCTAGCTAGTTATTTTTAGTTGTGTATATGGATATGGATCTGGAGTTGAGATGTCTGTATTTGGCGTTTGTTATGTTCTATGAACCAACGAGTAAGTGATTGTGTAGTGAAAAACAAAAATAATGAGTTGATGAATGGGAAACGGGTCTTGGTAACCTGAACTTTGATGTGATATGCCAAATTAGACAGGTGATTGATTATCAGCCCTCTTACACCGGCGATGTCGGCGCCGACAGGATTCGGCATGCCAACGTTACATAACGGTGTCTCCATGACCGTTTAAGATATTCAGAAACTTTAAAAAACATCTGAAACCGGAGCTTTGCGCTTATATAGAGTGCCATTACGGTAGCATGTAGGACTACTGACACTTCGACCGTCCAATCACAGAAGATTCCCTGATGTGTCACAAGTTTGTAATGTGAGCTTGTCACTACCGTAACTCCTGAACCAATGGTGCTATCGAAAAAATTACGACGGTTTCCGAAAGCAGAGAGCCGGAGCTTTCCGATGGATGCCGATACACCAGTCATTACGGTGACCGACTGGCCGGCAGCTCACACAACATTTTCGTGAGGTTCATAGGCCAAGAGCGACATCTGCTGGTGAAACTGTAATTTGAAAAAAATCAATATTGTGTAGATTTCCCCTCTTCATATTCATAGTTTTCAAACTATGTACAGAATTTTTATATTGTGCCCCATTAATCCTTGTCTATAAAGGTAAAATAATACATTTTTCATGTACCAGTGTTTTAAATATAGGCCTACATAATACTATAATTAATTTTGAAATATTTTTGTACCATGGTTCAAAACTGTATTTCACTGTAGAATCCCTGAGTATTTTGTCTTGTATTTGTGATTACAGGCTCAATGCTTCGATATGTGCAAGGAGGAACACAAAGCCAAGTGGAAGATCCAGATGATCAACCATCTACAAGCAGACATCAATCACCAACCAGTTCCTTATTCAAGGATACTTAGTACTGTTTTTACAGTTTTGACAGATCTTTATTTAATAGTGGTGTCATTTATTTTTTATTTTAAATTATTTTATTTTATTTATTTATTCAAGTGTTTGGTGCCATATTTAGTTAGTGTTTAGTGAGTGTGTTATCAAGATATTATTTATCTCTTATTTTTTCCAACAGTTTTTGAAACATAAATGTTGAAAAGTTATTTTGTAAAATAAAGAGAAACGCAATGACAAATACTGAGTTATTGTTCATTTCTGGTGGCGGCGGCTGCGGCGGCGGCGTGGGGGGCACCACAAAGCATTTGTGCTTAGGGCATCCAAATGGCTAGCGCCGGCCCTGACATATCATGAGTGTCAACTATGTCACTCTTAATCCACTAAGTTACTTTTACAGGGTAACATAGTTGACAGTATCATAGTTGACAATTTTACTGTTTTCAGGCCTAAAGTCAACATTGCAGCTTATAATCAAACACCACATGTCATTTTTCCAGAAAGATCCTTCTAATTATGACATATGTAATTGAGTAAAACTATTATTCAATGTTATTTATAATGATATTATACTGATGACATGCACTAAATACAGACTTGACTCACACACTACTTCATAATAAATAATCAAGAAAGGAGAGGAGAGAGAACATACGTTCGACGCTTGCCAGTCTTTTCTTAAAGAGGACATGACGTCATGTGATGCAGGTCATGTGATGCAGGTCATGTGATGCAGGTCATGTGATATGGAAAAAACACAGCTCCTTGAGATGTGTTTTTTCAGATGGTAACTTAGTTGAAAGTGATTTCTTGAACACAGATAAAATGCGTTATTTTCCATATACCGTACTGGCCCGAATATAAGACGGCCCTGATTATAAGACGACCCCCTCTTTTTCAAGACTCAAGTTTGAAAAAAGACTTTTTGAACACCAAATTAATTTTTATACAGAAAATAATTACAGTACATCTGAAACAAATATAACAAATATGTTTAGCTCTTTGGCTATTTCCACGGCCTTGAGCTGAATGACAGCTCTGCTGATGGGCATCCTTTCGTTTCTCGTCCACGTACGCGCACACCCTCCTGTCAAGTTCTTGGAAGCGGCCGCTCTGAGGACCACGGAAAGCTTTTCTCTGACTGTGAGCATTTTTTAGGTGATCTTTTTGAGCTCTCCATCTCCGTACATTACACTCTGTGACACCATATTTCACAGCCGCTTTGCAATTGTTTGAAGACTCTGCCTCATTTATCACCATCATCTTGAAGTTTACATCATAACTTCTCCTCAGCTGCCGGTTAACCTGGCCGATCTTCGACCCACTTTTCTCCAGATTGTCGCTACGTTTCTCCATTTTCTGTTATCTCTTCTATTATTTTCTTCTCTTTTCTTTCTTACCGCTATTTTTTATTTTTCTTCTTCGTGCTACCGCTATTTTTATTTTTATTCTTCGTGACAGGGGTTCGCTTTGGCCTGGGGAGTCAAGTTCAGCATTCGCTTCAATGATATCTGGCGCCATCTAGGGTCTAGACCCCGAATATAAGACGACCCCCACTTTTTCAGTCTTATTTCAATGCAAAAAACACCGTCTTATATTCGGGCCAATACGGTATTGCCAAAAAGATCTCATGTGCCATGATTATCTCAACGTCATAAAAATAAAAAGATCAAAATAATTTTTGAATAAGCTCATTTTATTATTTCTTGGCTAATCAGAAGGTGGCTGTGATTAAATTTGCACGGTTATTTAGTTGACATTTTAGTGATTTCCAGGCATTTTTTTATTAATAAATGATTGTTTCCATAATAAATAATGATGTATTTGTGAAAACATGATCGTATATAAACATAAAAAAAAACATTTATTTTAACTTTTAATAAAACTTAAAAAGTCCCACAATTATACATGTAATCACATGTCAAACTGCCTATATTTTGATGTTTGACTTTTGAAATACCTTTGCATATTTTGACCAAATTATATATATATAAGTGTTAGTTTTGTCTAGTTGGATATGTGTGTCAGTAATATACATGTATGAATAAAAACATCACTGTAGATTTCCTCTCAGCTAAGTTTCAGTTATGTGCTTATTTTGGATTCCATGTGATCAAACTGTTTGTCATTTGTCATTTCAGGGTAGGCTTTTAGATTCAATATGCAAGAAAAAAGTAATGACACATTGGATTCTTCATGTCATTTTCACTTATCCTTGCGCTGTTTTATAGAAAGATTTTTTGGGGGGAGAAATGTCTCATGTAAAATTCATACTGTGTTCATACAGAACCTCTCAGTGTGTGTATCCATTTCCCTGCAGCTGGTTCAGGTGCACCAATGTAATGTTGCCTCATCTGAGGACCCCAGGAACCTCCAGTGACGTCAGCACGTCAAACATCAGGCCTCCACTCTGGCTTTCTGCTTCAGACAAGCTTGGAGTTGTGGTTGATTCCTACAAGAAAACCAGAGAAAAAACCATTGTTGTGAAAATCCAAACCTCATACAGTGTTAGCAACACATGAATGATATTTTCTGATTGATCAAAGTAATGCAGGGCTGCAAACTTTCTCCACTGTCCTGACGTTCCCTATCGTGATCTGTCTCACAGCTAACAGGAAAACAGCAGAGTGGACATTCCTGTCCTGTCATTTAGGAAAGATTGAGACTGAGGCTGTCACTTTATCTGTGACACCTGTCACCAGTTTTTTTTTTTTTTTTTTCTTTAGAGCCCAAGAGTCATTTGACCTCAGTTCCATCTCAGGCTAGCAAGCAAATAGATGTATTCATCTCACAGCAAAAAAAGTTTCGTCAGTCTTTGTCAATCTCATGCCAAGTAAACCTTGAAACATTGCAAACCTTGTAATCGTATCTCAGCTCAATACATTCTCACTCCCAATGCGTCAACAGCCTGACGAATGGTCAGGGTCCCTTAGCGTCACATGCCGACTCATTAGCCATCCGTTTCTCGTCAGTTTTCGACGAGTTGGGTAACCCGACAGACTTACAGAGAGCTCCCACAACGTCTGAAATAGATGCCACGGGAAGCATTTGGGGCGTCAATTGAGTCTTTGTTGTCATGGTAACGTGACGTTTTCTGCGTCATATAACAAGTTAATAGAGTCTGCCAGTAAACCCGGAACTAGTATGATGTAGCTATGAATGACCTCTGGATTAGGGATGCACAAATTATTATTATTATTATTCTGAATGTTTTTTAACTGATCACTTAACGGTAATCAGTTAACCAATTTGTTAACCAATTAATAACCGTTAACTGATAGGCTTGTGCCGATTGGCAACCCTAACCCTAACCCTAACTTTTTTCTGTTCCTCCATCTCATCCTGCGATTTATTTTGCTTGGCTTGGTTGTTTCATTCATTGTTTTTCCTGCTCTGATCTAATGATTTGTTGCCTCTGTCTTCCACAACACGAACACAGTGCACTGGAGACTGGAGCACATGTTACTCTGTAGATTTCCATGGAGTCCCACACACTCAGACCCACTATTCGCTTGAATTAACCTTTGCTGTCTCACACGGTTTTATAATGAAACAAATAACTTGAGCTGTCCTCGCTCTCTCTTTCTCTTGTCCCTGTCTCTTTGTCTATGTCATCTCCGCAGTCTGCTCCCAGTTCTCAAAGGGCGTATATGCCATCATGGGTTTGTACGACAGGCGGACGGTCAACATGCTGATGTCTTTCTGCGGCTCTCTGCATGTCTGCTTTGTCACGCCGTCCTTCCCAGTTCAGACCAACAATCAGTTTGTGCTTCAGTTGAGGCCCCAACTGCAGGAGCCACTCATGGCTCTGCTGGAGCATTTCGACTGGACCAGGTTCGTCTACATGTACAGCTCTGACTCAGGTGAGCACACCACACACACACACACACACACACACACACACACACTAATGTCTTTACATACGGATGTGTTTGTCATACATTATATGATACAAGGCTGGGATGGTATGCTTACCTCCCGATTAGATACTATCAAAATACTTGGATGCTGATTTGATATGTATTATGATTTATTGCGATTTGTGTTTATTGATTATTCTCCTCTCCTCTGTTGTTCTGTCTCAGGAATGTTTCAGAACCTCCCTTTTATTGTCAGTTTACCTGGAAAACCAGACATCCTCTGAATGCCCTTGCTCCCTAGTTTGTGGATGTAAAGTTTCTTGAGGCTGTGATTACCCAAGAAGTTTCTATAGGTTATTTTATACAGTGATGTCAAGTTTCAAAAAATGCTCTCACTACAATGAAATGGCCACTATGGGGGCTAACATGATCACAATTTATACAACTCCAAGACTGTTTAGGCCCCAGTCTGCACAAACACACCATTTTACAACAGGCCACAAGAACACATGTGGACTGCAGGGTTTGTGGCCCAAACTGCATGGGATTAGCAGAAGGTGAGCATGTCTGCAAAGGGGAGGGCCGTGGCTGCCTAGAGAACGCATTCAGAGATCTGGAGGTCAGAGGTCAAGGGACTCCACTGAAAATAGCCATGCCAGATTTTTCCAAAATGTATCCAAACTTTGCAGCAATTATTTAGCCCCCTTTCTTACAACCTAACATTACATGCTTGGTACCGATGGATTCCTTAGGTCTTCTAGTTTTTTGTATTACCTCTCTCTCTCTCTCTCTCTCTCTCTCTCTTTCTCTCACTCTCTCTCTCTATCTTTCTCTCTCTCTACATATATACATATATATATATACACACACACACACACACATATATACATATGCACACACAGCACTACACAGCACCACAAAACAAAATTATTAATAAATTATTATTATTATTGTTGCTATTATTCACAATGCCATCTGCACAGTTCAAGCCACTATTCTGGACCATTTTAGGACATGCTTTCATCACTACCAGTTACAATTTGTTCTCTCTCAGTTATATAGCATGTGTTTTCTCTGCTTTTGTCTTTAATACATAATAACCATGTGTCAGTCATGCTTTCTGATCAGTTTTTGGCCTTCCCAACACAAATCCTCTGCTCACCAGTGTTTTTAGGAATCCATAACAGCTGCTTGCACCCATATTATCAGACCCACTACCTGGAAAGACAACAGCCCTTCTCTTTCCTTTCTTAGCCTCAAATCTACAAGACTAGTGTCTACCGGCAAGACAGATGGTTATGAGGATGATCCAGCCAGTTCAAACTTTGCAGAATAATAGTATTTCTTCCAGAGGGCTGAATTCAAAGGACCTCGTCCAGCCACATTGCACAGCCAGAGCTGAAAAGCCACTAAACATTGCAGAGTTCCTGTATCCAATTCTGCTTCTTTTCCTGGCCTTAACCAGTTTTCTTCTCTAATTGCTAAAAAGAGAAAGTTGACTCCATCTGAGTTAAGCAGCTCCTCCAGCTCTCTTGGTTGCACAAACAAACAAACAAACAGCAAACTTAGAGAATTAGCAGAAAGGGCAGCTCACTCTGTCGTCTACCCCTCGCAGCCAGGTCTAGAGTCTCTCCAGGGCCTGTGATCTAACGTTACAGTCCGTTTGACAGTCAGCATGGAGAGTCAGTGGCAAACTCTGTCTAATCTTATTGCCTTTTACATCTGCCCAGGAACCATTGGTGGAGTCTATCTAATGTAATTGTCCGTAACAGTCTGTCTCTATAGTGTCATCTGTCTAATGTTATTGCTACTCAGCATCTGCCAAGACTGAGCTATAAAGTACCAGGGGCTTTCCAAGAGGCTAAGAAGAGTTTAAGAGCCTCAAACAAAAAGTGTTAATATCCGCAATCAGCTTATGTACAATTATCAGACAGCGCCCCGCTGGTGATAAAAGAAAGTTGCATCCTTTATTCCAGCTCTGCTACAATGAAAATGGAAAATGAAAAAAAATCCTGTCAAACCGCTTCTTTTGCTGGAATTAGTCCAACATGTTGAGAGGAGCTAAAGGAGGACACAGTTTAGGAGGCAGGAAGTGCTCAGAGGAAACAGTCAAAGACAGGGATATTCAACTAGATTTACTAGTGGGCCGTTTTTTCCTGCAAAGACACTGCAGGTAAGGGCTCTGCGTGTAAGTGGAGTCCAAATGTTTGCTTTCCTTATAGACAGAGAATGCTGAACCATGAGTACAGTTCAGTGTTTTGTCCATCGGGGGCAGTGTTGAGCACTTGCTAAACAGAGTGGAATATGTGGTGGTCAGAGGGTATAAATGCTATAAAATGATCACTACATTTGCTTCCAAACATTTACCAGTAACTGGACTGTTGCTGTCATTTCTTTCTTTCTTTCTTTAACCTTTATTTGTTAGAGAGGGACAGTGTACATTAATAAACATTTTAAAAGACAGTAAAATGTAAATGCACCCAATTATAGCCAAAAGGACTACCAAATTTCCATTGGTAGTCCCCCTGCCAGAAGGGTTATGGCTATACCTAAAAGCAACAGATTACAGTAGCAATATTCACAATCCTATTATCAGTAACAAGAATAACAACAACAACGCTGCAAGTAAAATTCAGATTAGGCCATGTGCTACAGACGGCTCAGGTTCAGAGGTTACTGTTGACATACTTGGTTTTCGATCAGCCATTTTTTTATTTGACTTTAAAAGAGTTGTATGGGAGGGACTCCCTTATGCTTTGCGGTATTGTGTTCCAGTCTTTGCCTGCCCTACAAGAGAAAACCGATTGTCCAAATGAGGTTTTCCTGAGTGGTATTTCACAGTCCCCTCTGGCCGCCCCTCTGGTACTGCTTGTTGCAGGTGATCTAAACTGAATAAAGCTGCAAAGTGGAGGCGGAGCTAAGTTGCGCCGGATTTTATACATGAGGCAACAATTTTTGAAAAAGACAAGACAGCGGCCCCAGTATTTATAATGAAGACAGTATTATAAGCTGAGGAGCTGAGGAGAAATCCATGGTTGTGTCATGGTTTTGTGTTTCTTGTGTTTTGTTTGGTCTCGTTTCATGTGTGTTTCTTTTGCCTGGTTCTTTTTAGTGATTTCACCTGTGTCTTGTTTGCCCCTCCCAGTGTCACACCTGTCCCGAGTCTGTCTATTATCCCTGATTGTTCTGATCCCTCCCAGTGTTTCCCTCAGCCTATCCTCTGTGTTCTCCTGTCTTGTGCTCCAGCCCTTCCCCAGGTGTGTCTTGTTTGCACATTAGTTCTTGTGCATTTACGTCCTGTTTTGAGTGCTGTTCCTTGTCTGTTCATTGTGTTGTGTTCTGTATTGTGCTACCTGCCATGTGTTCCCTGTGTTTCCAGTGAGTTGATTAAATATATTTTTGTTTGCCATTGAGCATTTTTTGCCTGCTTGCTCCTGCATTTGGGTCCTCCACCATCCACCCACTGTGACAGGTTGGTCAGTTTCAGAAGATTTCCACTAGCACTGAAGCTATGTGCTGAGGCTATGTGGCTGCAGGAACAAAAAGGTTCCAGATTTCATCTAAGCTCATAGAAATGTGGATCTTCTTAACCAGCATCTGCTCATTATTGCCAGTGCACAGTAAATTTTATTATTTAGAGAACTGAATTTCTGGAAAAGTCCCATTGATTGCTGTTCATTTGATTCTGTTTAGCCCAGTTTCAGCATCTACGTTGTCCCCTGGAGTTGGAAGCAAATTTTTTTTTTGTAGGTGGAATATCTCCCTATATAGTCTCTGGTCTGAGAGTTGCTCAATTCAATTCAATTCAATTTTATTTATTTATATCCCAGAATCATAAATTACAAATTTGTCCCAAGGGGCTTGACGGGAATACAACATCTGTCCTTAGATCCTCACATTGGATGAGGAACAACTCCCCAGGACGAACAGATGTGCAATGGATGTTGTAAGCACAGAAACAGAACACAGATAACATAATGCTAACACAGAGTCAGTATAACAAAATCATAATATAATAGAAGTAATCAACAGTTGGTGTGTCATGAGTGAGACTAGGATGCCGAGCCGAGCCAGATGTACTGGAGCAGCCTGGGACCTGAGCCACACAACCACCAACACCATGGAGACCTGGATCAATAAAAGACTAAACAAGCACTTGGGAAAACTCACATTAACCATTCACACACACAGGAGAGAGAACGAGAAAGTAGCAGATGAAGAAAAGATTAAAAAGTGGGAAAGAAGCATGCCAGGCTGCAACCAGGGAGCCACACAACCGCCAACACTATGGAGCCCTGGATGGAGGACAGACTACACTGGCCCACAGGGGAGACTCACAGCGAACCAATCACACACAGTCAGTTTTACATCTCTCAGCAGAAAGTGAGAAATTAGTGAGCACAAATATTATTGCTAATACTTTTAGGAGCAAATTGTAGGATATGAAGTTTCACTTTCATTTTTACATCCACAGGCTCTGGACAGCTTTTTCAAATACAAGACAATTTAGTGTGTACAATAGGTGCATTGGTACAGGTCTGTTTAGATAAATGTCTATACAGTAACTAACTTTTCATTTTGTGGCAGCACACAATTTTGATATCGCGGCAGTGAGCCACAGGTGAGCTTGCATGGGAGACGTGCAGCAGGTCTGCTAGGTAAACAGTGTTTCCCATGCATAACATGGTCAACCTAGGAAACATCAGTGCAGTGGAAGAGGCAGCAGTGATATTTTGCCAACAGCTAACAGTACTACACGTCTCTCTACTTTTCAATAACGCTTTGGAAAATGAACACAAATATGATGGGCAGCCGATGAAAAAGTTACAGTGGGCTGGACTGGGAGATGATTGAGGAGGTAGGAGGTGTTAGGAGACAGGAGGAGATAGAGACAGTCTAGTAGGTAGGGGGTGTTAGGAGACAGGAGGAGATAGAGACAGTCTAGTAGGTAGGAGGTGTTAGGAGACAGGAGGAGATAGGAGACAGGAGGTGTTTGCAGGAGACATCCTCTCTCATTAAGCTGCTTGAGGCTCTGATGTGGATAAGAAGCTAAAGTGACTGTAGCTCGAAAGGTTGGAGGTGATCTGACTTCTGAAAGGGTTTTTTCCTTTCTCTTTTTTTTCTCCTATTATTCCCTTTCCTCGTCTCGTCTCGTCTCGTCTCGTCTCGTCTCGTCTCGTGTCCTCTCCCTGTGGAGTCAGTTCTTCCTCCCAGTAAACAGAGTGTTGAGTGCCTATTTTCTGCTTGGCTGCCCGTATATGACTCGCTACAACAGTCTCTCTAATGCCTTCAAGAGAGGATATGTGTGTGTGCGTGTGTGTGTGTGTGTAAGCGCTTGTTCAGACACTCTAAATGTGGAGACACTCTCTAGATGTGTAAAAGTTCAACAACCATTTATTCATTACATAATAGGCTAATAAGCTTGTCTTAACCCTTACAAACACATGTAGGCCAGACACACACGCACACACACACGCACGCACACACTCACACACACACACACACACACGCATACGTGCTCGCACACACACATACACACACATTTGGCAACTAACTAGCAGAGTGCACTGAGTGGAGGGGAGTAGAGATCTCCACCAGGTGTTATCAACTCTTTTTTGGACTTTAGAGCAAAACTCAGCAGCTAATTGTACTGTGAAACATGGATGTATTTATTTACTTATTTATTAATTTATTATCATCTTTGCATTTTTTTTTTTAAATTTTTTTAATCAGCTTTTATTCTGGACAGTTTTAATCTTTAATTTTTCTTCATCATTGCTTTCATTCTACTTTCAGCCCCATATTTATATTTATATTTATATTTATTTCCACTGATTGACATTTTCCACACAACACCATGATGTCCTGTCGCTTGTTGCCTTTTGTATGTCTCTATCATGTGTGAATGGTTGGTATGCATCCGGGGATTGTAGAAACTGAATTGCCCTTCGGGGATCAATGAAGTCTTCTGTATGTAAAACACTTTTCAAATTACAACATTAATTACTACATGACTCAAATGTAATACAGAACAGTATAATAAAACAGAGTTTGACATTAACCATAGCCCAGTGGCCTGTGGCCACAAAAAGTTATTCACAGTTTTATATTCAAACTTTTATCCCCATGATGAGAACCTTTGCCAACTAACTGCTGAAGTCTCGCAAACATCCACATTCCTCTGTGCCGTTTAGGCCCCGTTTACACGACAACAGTTCTGATGAAAACGGAAAACTCATTCCTTTGCGTTTTTAAAAAGTTCCATGTTTATGCAGTAACACTGTGAGAATGATCCTTGTACACGCGGATCTGCAAAAACAACTGAAAACGCTGTAGTGTGCATGCCAGGCCAGTAGGTGGCGGTGTAACTTTGCACAGAGTAGCACCGCGTGCCTGCGTACAAACGCTTGGGCGGCCACCATGCTTGCAGTTTTCCTGTTTGCGCATGGCTGAAAATGTCATAGTCACGCGTGAAGTGGGGCCGTGTCATTTTCACAAGAATTTTGTATTGCCAGTTTACACGGCGGCGGGGAGAGTGGCATCATGGACGAAATTTTGATTTCAGAGGTTGGGGGGACACAAGTAGCGGTGGGGCGGTGGGGGTTGGGGTGGGGATGGGGGGTCCGAACAGTTTGAACAGTGCCATAATATCTACCCTACACCTCAAAGCAATATCAAGTTCAAAATATGTATACAACTACAGCCTAGAGGCTTTTCAATACAAAGTTGTCATACAGAAATTTCACAGTATGAAAAAAAGTAACTTTGACTTCTAAAGAAGTCTCTTATGTCCAGTTTGCTTTTTTTGACATCCTGCCACCTGGCTGCGCCTAATTACTAAACACACATACCCACGCACGCACACAGATACACATTCAAATGTTAGTGTAAATGTAAATGAAACCTCTGATATTAAACGTGACCGAGGCAGAACAAACGGCCAACATGTTAACAACTTACAGGGGCAGATGAAGACGGACTCCTGGCCAACGAGCTCAACACCGGTGATGAGCAACGCTTGTTTTTCTTTTTCTCTTTCCTAGTGCTTGACCTGTCTCCATTTAATATAGTGTAACATTGTTTTTGGACAGTAAAAACTGCAGGGGACCAAAACTGCCTTTTGAAAAAGTGGAGGGAACATGTTATGTGTTATGGTGGGGCCACAGTGTCTGTCACCTGGCCATAAGTGAAGGTATGGTTTGACAACATTCTCAACAACAGCTGCCATCTTGTTTTATTACACAGGGGTGGGTGGCTGATGGATAATGTGTGTCCTCCATAAGGGCTTATACAAATTTGGGTCCCACTCAGATGACACTGGTGCATCCCATGGACTCACTACACTGAAAACCTATCAGTATCACTGCCCCGTCTCATTACCACAGATAAGGCCTTGCAGGAAAACCTGTTCATTCATTGTACAAAGAATGAAGTCTGTTCAACACCTGCAGTTACAATGGAGTGGTGCAGTCTCTCCCTCTTCCTCCTCCTCTCCTCCTCCTCATCTTCCATCTTCCTGGTCCTCCTCCTATCCTCTTCCTCCTCCTCCTCCCCCTCTCTTCCTCCTGACAACTGTCCAGAGGACTGAGAGAGCTTTTACATGTTTCTCTTTTCTCTTGTTCCCTAAATATCACACTTGTCTTTTATTTTCTTCCCCAACAACTATGGTCAGTATAAACTTGAGCAAGGGATAGAGAGACAGTCAGACAGACATGTGTGTGAAATGTGTGGAAAATGTGTGTGTGTGTGTGTGTGTGTGTGTGTGTGTGTTGTCCTCTGTCTGACTGGCTTGTCACATTGCTGATCCAATGTCCGGCTACCACACTAGTAGTCACACACACACACACACACACACACACACACACACACACACATACACACATGACACAGACACACACATTCATGCACCAACACACGCATCACAAACAACGACTGTGAGAGCAAGAAAGACATAAAGAGAGAGTGAGACAGGAAAAGTGAGAGAAAAAAAAAAGCCAACACTTTTTTCATTCTAGTCAAACACAGTGTGTGTTATGTTTCTAAGTCTGACAGTCAGTTCTTTAGGTCTTTGTGAATGTGACCCAGACTGACCAATCGTTATGAACACAAGGCTGTGTTTGGCACAAAGTGAGTGGCTCACAAAAGCCAGAGTGGACAACCTTGTCTTTCACTGGTCCAACTAAATAGAGACCATGGAAACTACAGCAGATTGGCTTTTCTGTCTCCATCATGCATCATCTGCTGCAGGACTACCTGCTCTAGTTACACATGCAACCTCCACGTTGTGCCTTAAATCCACTGAACACAGTGGTGCTCAAACTTTTTTCATTAATGTACCTGTGAAAAGGTCCCCTCTATAACCTTGTCCCATGCTTAGAATCCCTACTTTGTTTACAGCAGTCCCTGCATCAACTGAGCCAGGCCAACTGTGCCAAACTGGGTACAGGGTGGAGCCACTGATTAGTTGGTTTTGTGTTAATTTAGTCAGTAAGAAATAAGATGAGACAAGATTTGCTTTCATTAGTTTTATGTGTTTGTATGTGCAGTGTTTTTGAACAATGATGTATATTAATGGTATTTTTTTTTCCTTTTCCCCCAGTAGTGTCATGGTGCTTACTGAAATGTTAACTATATTATTGTGTGGACCAGGTTTCTGGGCATTTCCGTCTCTTGGCTGCCTGTCCCCTGGGGAATGGAATAGTCCATATAAGGAAGGGCCAGGAGAGGTATTTAAACCTAGACTGTCATTGAGGGACATTGTGTTTGGTAGCAGCTTGCTGTGAGGCTGTGTTGTTTCAGGTATTTTTCAGTTTGTCTGCTCCTCATTCATTTTTATGGGACTTGTAGTTTGATTGTGAAACCATTCATTCATTCATTCATTCATCTTCTAAACCGCTTATCCTCACAAGGGTCGCGGGGGGCTGCTGGAGCCTATCCCAGCGCACATAGGGCGAAGGCAGTGAAACACCTTGGACAGGCCGCCAGTCCATCACAGGGCAGAGAGACAAACACTGACATTCACACACACAGTCATACCTAGGGGCAATTTAGCTTCTCCAATTCACCTAAACCTGCATGTCTTTGGATGGTGGGAGGAAACTGGAGTGCCCGGCGGAAACTCACGCAGACACAGGGAGAACATGGACTCATAAACTGTAAATTTACAGTACCCCCTCTGAAATATTTTTTCAGCCAAGTAACCAGTGACCAGTGACAAGTGCAAAAAAAATTGGTGGAAAATGAAAGCCTATGTTAAAGAGGTCCACTCCAGTTCTATGAGCATCTGGAACAAAAATCTGATAGTGAGGATATTTTCCTGGCATCGTTTTTACTTCTTTCTCACTTCTTTCTCCTGGTTTTCGGCTGATTCACTGCTACGTTTCAGCCACAAATCCATTTTCTGGATTTTTGTCCGGCTTCTTGGTCATAGTGAACAAACACTGAATTTTTTCTTTTTAAGGATTATAGTTTTTATACTTATTATGGGCTAGTACAGGCTAATTATTTTAAGAATTATGCATGACTGATACTTTTACTATCTAAAATAACATTTTTAATAAAAGGTCTCACATACCCTCTGCAGTACTCAAATGTACCCCTAGGGCTATGCGTACCCACATTTGAGAACCACTGCTTTAACACAAACCTACCCATTGATTATCCTTTACATATATACTTTTATGGCACCAGTCAAATTGGAAAATGATTTTTAAAAAAGCCTACTTAATTTTTTTTAAAAAAGGGGAGTACCATTTTTTATACTGTCTTAGTCCTTTGTTGGTGGAAGAGAAGGTTGCAGTTCAACAAAATGATTATCAGTGGAGTGCTGTTAGATGGCCCGAGCGGCTGAGGAGGCAAAAGAGGAGAGTAGGAGACCAGGGTGGCGTTCCAAAAAACAGGGAACATTTATTTTCCCTCTGCACCGTGAACATACATAGGCCCAGCACCAGCCAACAACATCCTGACAGCCGCCCTAACAAAAGGTAGAATGCCTGCTTATATAGAGAGAGCTGAACTAATGACTTGGCATATACCATCTAAAGGCCCATTTATGCTCAGCGTTAAATACGGATCCAGATGCGGATGGAGCCTTCTGTCCGTGCTCCGCGTTCATTTCGTCCGATTTCTGCGACGATTTCTCCGACGTCATGGCCAAGATACTCCACCTGCTTCTGTGCAGGTGGAGTATCTTACACTTGTGTGGGTTGATGGTAAGCCCAGCCATCTTGATCAAGTGGTGGACCTGTGAAAGGTGGACACCATGTTCCTCCCAGGTCAGGCTGAAGATGACAAAATCATCCAAGTAGGCGGCAGCAAACCATGGTGGACCAGAGTTGTGAAGCCAGGTGTTTCTTTTGAACAAATCCTGGTCCAGCAATGCTCGTATCTCCCCCAGCTGGCCAGGTTGAAGATGGGACACAAAAACTGAACTGGGCTCTGTGATGTTGGTGGGAAATGACTGCTCACTTTCCTCCTCATTGAGGGCACAGATGAAAAGCTTCTGCTGGACAGGCTGCTGGATCAGCTGTGGTGGCAGCTGAAACTCCTTCAACAAGTTAACATGAAAACACTGATGCTTTTTCCATTTTTCATAGGTGATCTTACCCAGGCGCTTGGTAATTTGGTAAGGCCCCTGCCACTTGGCCAAGAGCCTAGAGTTTAGAGTTCTCATCGGGCCTGAAAATTAAGACCCGACCCGAACCGGGCCCGACTGGGCCAGCCCAAGGCCCTAACCTACCCGACTAATTAGCTGAACTTTAGGCCCGACAGCCCGATAAAGCCCAAAAAAAAAAAAAAAAATCGCCAAATTCACCATTATTTAGCAGCGCCGGTGGCTCAAATTCTAGTAGCAGTGAGAGAATCGACATAATAGTTAGCGAAAAAAAAAAAAATCCCCCACAGAACCCGAAGCCCGACCCGACCCACCCAATTCACGTAAATTTTAGGCCCGGCCCGACCCGAAAATGTCGGGTCAGGTCGGGTCGGGTCGGGTTCGGGCAGAATATGAGAACTCTACTAGAGTTGCTGGTCAGGAGTAACAGCAACACCTGCTGGCCTGGTTGAAAAGTCCTTTCTCTGGGCTCTCTGTCATACCAGGTCTTCTGATTGGCTTGTGTCTTTGCTGTCATCTGTTCAAGTTATTTTTTGAGAAAATGTATGTCCCTTTTCTTGTTATCTTCCTGTTTGAACTGGAATGTAGATCCAGCAGAAATGCCAGAATAATCTTTAAAAATGTTCTTTTGGGAGCCATTTTGCTATGGAAGTTAATGGAGAGATACAAATCCAGTATTGCGGGTTAGCAGCCCAGATGAGCAACGGCGCAACTAATGAGGAGATTTCACCACCATGTGGACTCAGATCACACTCAGGAAACTAGTCAACACAACACTACAACAAAGGTCAGGTTTGGATTTAGTTATATCGCATATTACAACAACCCAAATCCTAGATGATATCAAAGCTCATGTAATGATGCTGATGTAGTTAATATCGCCCAGCGAGAGCATCTGCTGCTGCTGATGATGATGGAGAGACGATCATCAGATCAACATGTGGATCATGAAATTCTGAGGGGTTTTGTGTGTGTGTGTGTGTGTGTGTGATCAATGAATGGTACTCATTTAATTTTCATGGAAACACACTGGAGATGCTTTATAGAATAGAATAGAAAGCCTTTATTGTCAAGCAGTGCAATGAAATTTAGAAGTATTTCTGTGGTTCATACAGACTGTCCACTAATATACCCGGGATGATAGTATTAAATGCTGAGCTGTAGTCAATTAAAAAGTCCCTGGGTTCTCCCGGTGGCTCAGTGCAGCGTGCAGGGCAGTACTGATGACGTCCTCTGTGAATCTGTTTGCTCTATAGGCAAACTGATGAGAATCAAAGCTAGGAGGGATGATGGCTTTCATGTGTTGTGCTACGAGTTTCTCAAAGCATTTCATAACAACCGATGTGAGGAACAGTAGCAGACTTTAAGCAGGATGGGATGGTGGCTTGTGTGTTGAAAGTCTTTGTGAAGACCCCTGACAGCTGGTCAGCACAAGCTTTCAGTACTTGAGTACTCCGTCAGGTCCCGCTGCTTTTCTTGGATTGGTTGTCTTTAAATATATATCTCACCCGGTGTTCATGTAGAGTGAGCATGTGGGGTGAGGTAGACGGTGGGGGCAGTGCAACTTTGAGGTGATGCTGTTTCAAAACAGGTAAAGAACTGGTTAAGTTCCTCTGCCAGTGAGGAGTTGAGGATTGCCCCTGTAGTTTGGTGATCTGCTGTAGTCCCTGCCACACCTGCCATGGGTTGTTAGGAATCAGCTGGTCTTCTATTTTTCTCCTATAGTCCTCCTCAGCTGCTTTGATGCCTCTCCTCAGCTCAGCAGCTTGGCCCTTGCCATGCTGCTCTATCTCCAGACTTGAATGCAGAGTTGCAAGGTCTCAAAGAGATTTTACTTTTCCAGTCATCCAGGGTTTGAGGTTGCGATATACCAGGATGCATTTGTTGACAGTCACATTATCGGTGCAGCATTTTATATGGAGCAGGACAGTTTCTGTATTTTCGTCTAGGTTCTGGTGTTCAAATATAGTCCATTCGTTGTGCTCAGAACAATCCTGAAGCTGAGTGATGCACATGCTGGCCAGGTTTTTCTAGTCCTTGTGTGCAGCTTGGTTTGCCTTCTGAGCCAGATGTATGCTGCTAAGAGGAGCAGTGAGAGGTAATCTGAGAAGCCCAGGTGTGGGAGAAGTACTGCTCTTTAAGCATGCTTAAGGTTGGAGATTCTAAGATTGGAGGTGCTTCCCCCTGGTGGCACACTGAACATGCTGTATGAATTTGGTCCCCAGCAACGATGTGTGTCAGGATGAGCTTGTTGCTGTTTACAGTATCATGCAGCAGGGCGAGAGCTATGCTAACATTAGCATCTGGTGGTATGTAAACAGCACTGATGAATACTACCCTGCTCTCATGGCAGAGAACAGGGTCTACACAGTCATTGCTTCCAGGTCAGGCGAGCGATGGCTGTGTATGATAGTTAGTGCACTAGTCATCATGAACGTAGATCCACAGGCCCCACCCGCTGCTCTTACTGGAGCTGCCACTCTTGTCATGCCGGTGGATGGAGTGCCCTGTTAGCTGTGCTGCTGGGTGTAGCCATGTCTCTGTTAGGATCATCACACAACAATCACAGATAATGGACTTTCTAGCGATTAGCAGCTCCAGTCTGTCTGTTTTGTTGACGATGGATTTGGCGTCGGTAAGGAAGATGCTGGGTACCGAGGGCTTGTGCTTGACAGTCACACTTTGCCTGTGCTCACGATGCGTCCTGCACCACCTCTCTGGCCAGGCCACCATCCAGGTAGATCCCAGTGGCCTCGCAAGGTGGATGTTATGAGCTCGGTGGTGAGTGCTCATAACATTGATCTGGTACCACAGTCCAATGTTTAGCAAGACCGACTGACTGTAGACATATCACACACAATACACACAATGCTCATGCACGCACACACACACATTGTGTGTGTGCGTGCATGTGTGTCTATTTGTATTATATTTTCCTCTCGCCACCTTGTTTCCTCTCCTTGTTTCTTTTTCTTGTTTCCTGTATTCTCCCCTCCTCTGCTCCCCCTCTGCTCCTCCTCCTCCACCAATCTCTTTCTCCTCTCTTCTGCTCTTCCTCTCCTCTCCTCTCTTCTCCTTGTTTCCTGTCCTCTGCTCCTGCTCTCCTCTCTTCTCCTTGTTTCCTGTCCTCTGCTCCTGCTCTCCTCTCTTCCTCTCTCTCCCAGTGTGTTGATGCATTAATAGTAAATGACATGCATGCAGGATGTTTATGGAAATGAGATGCAGAGCAGAGAGCAGATTAGTGTCTATATTTGTAAAACTCCTCTCTCTCCTCCACTTTTTCTCTGTCTCTCTCTATGTCTCTCTCCCTCTCTCTGACACCCCCACCCTCTATTTTTATCCTTCATCTCTCATTACTGCCCCACCCCCCACCTCCCCACCCCAACACTCTCTTTCTTCCCTATTTCCATTCTCCTTTTTCTTGGCATCATTCCCTTTCTTCTTTTGGAGTGTGTGTGTGTGTGTGTGTGTGTGTGTGTGTGTGTGTGTCGCCCATTGTTTGATGCAGACAGTAGTTTTGTAGAAGCAGAACAGACAACACACTGCTGTATCTCTAATTGAAGGACACACATTGTTATAAACACACACTTTATTTATTCCTGCTGAACATGTGTGTGTGTGTGTGTGTGTGTTTTATACCCTGGAAAGCCAAGGCTTTTCAGCCTCTGTGACACACACACACACCCACTGTGTCTCACTGTCTATCAGACGTTCTTGAGAGTAAAACCTCAGACAAAATCACTTGTCACAAAAGGTTTGGATTAAACATTCGTGTTAGTATAATTTACATCTCATGTGACAGCTGAATCAGCAGGAAAGGAAGATCAGAAAAGCAAAATTACTGATGTTAGAATGAACCCTCTGCTGTTACCATGACAACCGAAGGACCATGGAGTCAAAGTTCAAGTCAGCTGAGGTCTCAGCCAACAACTACTGCAACCGTGACAACAGTGGTATTGCTGTAAGTTCTGGAGTCTGGAGCTTTTCTTTGGTGTTTCCCCTCATTGCCCCTTGCTGGCTGAAGACACATCACCACGGTAATCTGTGCCAAGCTCTGCTGGCATCTGACTGACTTGAACTGACAGCAAGTGGCAAACGTGATGGAACCTGAAGTGTTTTTTGTTTTTCATTATTCACTTCTGTCACTGAGGCTGTTGTGTGAGCCGCAGGTACCATTGTTGATGTTATTGTTGTCATGAATACTACTGCAAGGCATTGTGGGATACTTATGCCTGGACAGGGTCCAGGTTTTGCACACTGTAATATTTCAGCTGAAATAGTATGAAATTGACATACTGTATTGATCTGAATATAAGACGATATTTTTTCCATTGAAAATGCCCTGAAAAAACGCCCTCGTCTAATATTGGGGGTCTAAGCAAATACACATGTATTGTACTTGCATATGTTCCGTGCTTGAATACAGCACACTTCCCCCGCTCTGGCACGGTTGGAAGGGGTGTGCTCCAGCACGGTACGGGCGTTCATGCACGAGCACATGCACAGTCATGCACGCAGCGCGCGAACGTGGATAAAACGTAAATCATGCAACTTTCCTCCTGCCTCCGCAAAATCGTTTATGCGCAGCGCGATTACCGGCAAATGGCCGCGCCGTGCAATCAATAATCAACCATGGTGTCTGTGTCGCTGTCCATGGTGCTGCTGCAACCGCGTATAAACAAAAGTTGATTTATGATGAAAGGTATATATGGCAGTCTGTGTGCGCCGCGCACCTGTCAGATCCGGCAGACCTGACCGGGTGGGCACGGTGCCGACCGAGACACCGGCCGGTATCAGGTGGGCCAGCCGGTGTGCGCCGCCACCAGTTGAATGTAGCAGCCAGCTGACATGCGGCTCCGGCTGTCAGTTGGATGCTTTCTGAAGTTACCTCTGAAACTGTCAAGGTAAATAAACATCCCTTAACCCTGGCCCTGAGTGCAATGTGAGACGGTGGCGATCTCAGAAAGAAGAGCTAAAAAATGCCCACAGCCAGAGAAGGGCTTCTCGTGGTCCAAAAACTGGTCGATTCAACGAGATTGACAGGAGGGTGTGCGATTTTGTGAATGAGAAACTATTTTCGCTCACTAGTTTGGAATTTCAGATTCAGCCGTGGTCTAAGATCGGCTCTAGACTCACTCGCATATCTGGGTCCTGACTGCAGCATCCTGCGTTCATGTCCAAGCCCAGGCCCTTTGCTGTGTGACACCCTCTCTCCCCCCTGCCTTCCCTGTTTCTTTCTACTGTAACTATCAAATAAAGAAGAAATGCTGGGAAAAAAAATCATCTTTAAAAAACAAAACAAAGGTTTCCACTCTGACATATGATTTCACACGACACATGTTCTTAATGGAAAATTTGTTCTTAAAACCCACTTCCAGAGTTTTCAAGAAGATTGTGGTATTCACCGCTTTCCTGTTTGAGGTTTGTTCTAAGAACAGAATCTTTACACACTGAAGAGCACACTCACACCAGAGTCCTGACATGTTGGTGCAAAATAATTGGCTACTGTGTTTTCATCAATTCTATAGCTGTGTAATATCATAGGATTTAAATTACAATAATATTTGTATAATTTATAATATTTTTAATAATTATTTTCGTCCTTTCACAAAGCATTATGGTCTATCTAAATAAACAACATTAACACAGATTTGAGCTCAATTTTTTTTTTTTTTTTTTTAAACTTCATCAGTTGTACACTCTTCTCCAGACGTAGCGTTCACAGTAACACCATCCAATGCATCTTACTTTTTGTTACTTTGTACCCATCACTGACATTAAATATGACAGCAGCAGGATTTCAGCTCTGTTGCACCATTGCAGCCCCTGTCATGCCCTTCCTTGTCATGCCGTTGCATGTGCACATGCACATGCACATGCACAACGATGCTCTCTGTTTACGTGTCCTGCACTTGTCCTCATCACTCATCACTTTCTTGCACAATAAAATAAAATATACAGCTTGTTTGGTGTTCACTTTTTTTTTCTATAGCCATTTGTTTGGGCGTACTTCACTTCTCTCAACTTGAACAGGTTCCATATGTGATATGTGTGCACACGGCCCTGCAGTCCCATGCTCTTTTATGGGGATTGGCAGGGTGTTCACCTGCTGTATACTAATTAGTATCAGGAGGCAATCCTACTGCCTTCAATTTATGAAGGCAGTAGGATTCATCAATATAAGAACACAGGTGCAGATTTTTTATTTTGTTTTATTCGTTGTTTTTTTGGCATTTTTCTGCTTTATTTGACATTCACAGTGGAGACAGGAAAAGTAGGGGAGAGAGGGAATGGCATGCAGCAACGCAACTGAGGTCGGATTCAAACCCCGGTCACTGCGATCAGAACTGGGTCATTCAGTTGAGGGTCTTTATGCTTTAGTGCAGTAATCCTCTCCAGAAACAGTATTAATACATTAAAGCTCTCCATCCTTCATGCCAGTTTCCTCTGCTTAAAAATCCCTGACACTCAACACTGTGAATTTGCACCCAGCTGACTGCACCACTGGTTAAAATCAATAGTGGTAATTATTTTTAAAAAGGGACCATCAACTAGTATCTCTTAGGCAGGGCTTTGCTTCATATTTGACTCAAGTCAGTAGTTAATTTTAGCAATTACTGTACATTATCTAGAAAATGTTTGGCTTTTAAAATAATTTGACAGCAGATGTGCATGCCATTTGTCCATCTGAAACTGTGAAAGTTACTTTCTGTCCTGCAGACCCACTGATCACAATAGGTTAGTTATTTAGATGGTGAAAACTGCATGAGTACAGAGCATTTTGAGCTCTGTTCAAAGCCATTTTGCCATTTTGAAGGAAACGTTTGCATTCACAGACGGAAAACAAAGTCTATTAATAAATCAATTTGTTTTCTGTATGTAAAATTAACATACAGCTGCATCTCAATAAATTAGAATATCATCAAAAAGTTGATTTATTTCAGTAATTCAATTTAAAAAGTGAAACTCATAAATTATATAGATTCATTACACACAGAATGATACATTTCACGTGTTTATTTCTTTTGATTTTGATGATTATAACTTACAGCGAATGAAAACCCAAAATTCAATATCTCAGAAAATTAGTTCAGTATTGGAGCCTCATGGTGTCACACTCTAATGAGCTAATTAACTCAAAACACCCGCAAAGGTTTCCTGAGCCTTTAAATGGTCCCTCAGTCTGGTTCAGTAGGCTACACCATCATGGGGAAGACTGCTGACTTGACAGTTGTCCAGAAGACGATTGTTGACACCCTGCGCAAGGACGGTAAGACACAAAAGGTCATTGCTAAAGAAGCTGGCTGTTCACAGTGCTGTATCTAAGCACATTAATGGAAAGCTGAATGGAAGGAAAAAATGTGGTAGAAAAAGGTGCACAAGCAACAGGGATAACCACAGCCTTGAGAGGATTGTGAAACGAAGCCCATTCAAGAATCTGGGGGAGATTCACAAGGAGTGGACTGCAGCTGGAGTCAGTGCTTCAAGAGCCACCACACACAGACGTATCCAGGACATGGGCTACAACTGTCACATTCCTTGTGTCAAGCCACTCTTGAACCAGAGACAACGTCAGAGGTGTCTTACCTGGGCTAAGGACAAAAAGGACTGGACTGTTGCTCAGTGGTCTAAAGTCCTCTTTTCAGATGAAAGTCAATTTTGCATTTCATTTGGAAATCAAGATTCCAGAGTCTGGAGGAAGAGAGGAGAGGCACAGAATCCAAGCTGCTTGAGGTCCAGTGTAAAGTTTCCACAGTCAGTGGTGGTTTGGGGAGCCATGTCAGCTGCTGGTGTTGGTCCACTGTGTTTTATCAGCAAGTTTTAGAGCACTTCATGCTTCCCTCTGCTGACCAGCTTTATGGAGATGCTGATTTCATTTTCCAGCAGGACCTGGCACCTGCCCACACTGTCAAAAGTACCAATACCTGGTTTAAGGACCATGGTATCCCTGTGCTTGATTGGCCAGCAAACTTGCCTGACTGAAACCCCAATCTATGGCGTATTGTGAAGAGGAAGATGCGAGGCTTCCATAACACCTCAGCAGTGCCACAGACTGATCGCCCCCATGCCACGCCACATTGCTGCAGTAATTCATGGAAGAGGAGCCCCGACCAAGTATTGAGTGCTGTACATGTTCATACTTTTCAGTAGTCCAACATTTCTATGTTAAAAGTCTTTTTTTTATTGGTCTTAAGTAATATTCTAATTTTCTGAGATACTGAATTTTGGGTTTTCTTTAGCTGTAAGTTATAATCATCAAAATTAAAAGAAATAAACACTTAAAATGTATCAGTCAGTGTGTAATGAATCTATATAATATGAGTTTGACTGACACAGACGCAATACAGAGAGTGATTAACACAGCACAGAAAATCGTTGGCTGTCCTCTTCCCTCTGTAGAGGAAATTGCCCACACCAGATTCCTCTCTAAAGCCACTAAAATATCACAAGACTGTTCTCACCCTGGTCTCTCACTGTTCAAATTGTTGCCCTCAGGCAGATGCTACAGATAAAAACAAGGACCTGTAGATTCTGGAATAGCCTCTTTCCCACAGCAGTAACAGCCTTAAATGAACCTAAGCTTTTATGACTTCTAATTATGCAGACACACAGCACTCACCTGCATTACTTAACACTATTTATTTTATTTTTATTTATTTATTATTGTGTGATGGTGTGACTCTTATCATGTGAATGTGTCTTATTGTGTTTTAATGGTAAAGATGTGGCTGCATCAAGCACCTTATTGGAGCGGCGCTCCAATCTCGTATTTTTAATGCAGTGACAATAAAGGCATTCATTCATTCATTTCTGAGCTCTCACTTCCTCAGATGATGTTAGCTTGGTAATATAATGCTGTGCGTGCTGTGCTAACACAACGTTTAATGTTAGCAGCTAAAGTTAGCATGCCGGTCGGGGGCAGTGGCATGCAGCGGGGGACCTGAGGTTGGATTCAAGCCCTGGTTGCTGCGGTTTAGGCCTAAGCCATGTGGTATGTGCTCTACCAGTTGAGCTACTGGGACGCCCCCATAATGCTTAGTTCTAATGTTCATTGAAGAAACAGTAGGGCTGAGCGAGTACACCACTCTCTGTATCTGTATCTGTATCTGTTCAACCATCTACATTATCCATATCTGTACTCGGAGTGGGTGAGGCCGAAACCAGAAGTGGGTGGTGCTTAACCCGGAAGTTGGTGGGGTTTGACCGGAAATGGGTGGGGCTTAACCGGTATGTTTAAGCCTGAAATTGATACGGGTTGATCAGAAGTTGCTATATTTATTGTTTATCGGAAAACTATTTACAGAACAGCCTCAGAATTGAGCTTCAGATCAATGTTTTTGATCACAATAGTAAATGAACTATTTACAGAACAAGTTTTTTTATAAACACAACATGAATATTCTTAAGTGCATCAATGAATACAACATATGCAGTAGGCAATTATGAAGTACTAGAGAGAGAGCGAGTGTATAAATACATATAGATATATTTATATAGATAGATAGATAGATAGAGAGATAGATAGAGATATATATAGCTTAATTTGTAATATCTATACTACTACTATATTTACTTTTTATGAGCTACAGTGAGGAAGTGTCAGACTCTCAGTGCATGCAGCCAAAATAAAATACAAATAATAAAGTACTTTGTGTGTTCAACTAATGTGTAAGTGGTGTGTGTGTTAAGACTGTGACTCTGCACCGCGTACAGTACGAGCAAAGTTTTCCAACTGACTTTATATCAAAAACCAGCCGGTAAGAGCGAGCAGATGGTAAAAAAAAGTGAGACACGTGAGAGACACGACGCGAGTTGCAAGTTGCATTCAGCCTGTCTGCTCAAAAGCTCTGCGTCTGTTACCAACCAAGTTTAGCAGAAACTGTACTGACTATCAGTGATTACAGACTGAGGGAAGAGCGAGCTGAAAAAACCTGACCGCTACTTAAGAGAGACGCGACGTGAGCTGTCACACCTGAGTGAGTGACAGAGAGGCTGTCACTGTGTGTGT